>NC_058084.1:158349830-158608786 GCF_014858855.1 Bufo gargarizans
GCAGGTATCTGTCTTCTACTCTGTCTGTAGTCTGCTTTATAATGGGTCTGACTAGCTGAGGAGGAATTTGGATTCTCCTGGACTTGGGAAATGTACTCACAGCTTGGCTCACAGGGAATGCTTCTTCCTGGAGGCTGGAGATGGCTGTTTCTCTGATCGACCAGCTGAGGCGGATAGCTCAAGTTGGGAAGATGGATCCTGGCCTCAGCCGAGGCGGGATCCAGGGTTGGGATCCCTGGATCTGGGAGTTCCTAATAACACAACCTACCCTGGCAGGGGGTGGCTGGTACACTGACTAGAACTTTCCTTCCTCCTGTCACGGCTGAGGATGGGGAAAACCCTCAGCCGTGCGATGACAGAAGATGGTAGTCACGTCTTGGCCAGAACCACAGAACTAGGGAGCAGGTCACCTCCTATTGCCTCCCTAATCTGACCCTAACTCCTAGTGACATGAGCCGACCTTGAAGGTAGGAGGACTCATGCTCTGGAACCTCGGGTCCCTACTAGCCCTCCGCAGGTCCCTACGCTAGGAGCTGGGTAGACTACCTGTTCCTCCTGGACATGGAGAAATAGGAGTCTAAAGATGGCCAAACTATAAAGACAGGGGAAACGGAAACAGGCATATGGCAATGGCAGGTAAGTGCAACTAGTACTAACATCTACCTGCCACAGACACAGAGCCTGGGACCCAAGTATCAGTGCTGATGTCCACAAACACAAACTACAGAGCACACACATCACACAGGACCCAGGAAACCATACGCTGCAATAAAAGACATGACACACAAACACATTCTCAGAACATTGTGTATAAGAATACATAACAATTTGTTTATGACCACAAGGGTGGCCCCCACTGGCAGATGGAATTACCAGGAGGGTGTCTCCAGCAAAGCGTGGCTGAAGAACCCCTCAGCTTCTGATCTCCAAAGAGGCTTTATAGCCCAAAGTGGCCACACCCACACAGACACACACAGGAGAGGGAATTAACCCTTCCAACACTAACCAGGGAGTGAAACCACTTAAAGGGGAAGTGTCCAAATGAAGATCACACTGCAGCTGTTACCACAGGCAACGACATGGGTGGCAACCATGTCCTGGGAGTCAGCCAGAAGGCTGAGACACTGCCACCACATGTACACATCCAAACCAAACGTTGCCACGGGCAGCCACAGTGAAGGGAAGAGTCACAGTGCACACCTAACATAAACCTCGTGCACACCAGACATACAAAGTGCATAACATTCACACACCTAACAGAGAGGTTGCTAGGTGCTACCGCATGAACATTGCCACAAGCTGCCTAGCACTAGCTCAGGCTGCTATACTGCAACAATACCAAACGACTTGTTGCCCACGGCAACCACAAGTGAGGCAACACACTAGCGGCCCTCACCTGTGGTTGAACAACCAAATCCAAACCGCAGGCAACAGCCTGCGGTTCAGGAGTCATGACCATGGCCATGGCCGTGACACCTCCCCATCAGGTAGGAAGTGGGAACAATGCACTCCCCCTCAGAAAGGGGGGAGCTATCCTGGAATGGACTATTCCAGGCTAGAAATACTAAACTGTCTATAGACAAAAACTGTCTAAGTGAAACACATTGCCGCCACCTACTGGTGCACATGGAGAATTACAGCAATTTATATAAAACAGACATAGAAAATCAATATAATGGAAAATGCTATGTAAGATTACACAGGATGATAACACATGTACACTTAACATCATGTAGCTGGGTGATAGTAGTTTTAGTGACATACTTCAGGATGTTACAGTGTCACAAGGTTTGTACAGAATTTGGGCATTTTCTGCCATTCTTCTCTGCCGATCCTGTCAAGCTTTATGGGGAGGGTGCTGATTGTGTTTATGAGGGTTGCTGCATGACTTGACCTAATAGTAAGTTATAATATATATCGGTGGTGGTGCCTAAATTGCAGCTTGTGAATTAGCAGCACAGGGAGCACATTATCTGCCTACTGTGGTAAGGTGTATGGTAAAGTGCTGGAAAAAGAGTGCAGAACAGATGCCATTAACTAAAATGTGCACTTTGGTGGATTAAGTATGTAGACCCATGTAATGAAATTCTCTCAAAAACCCAAATCTGACCATCATCTCCATTAAACATTGCCATTCAACTAAGTCGGATGCCGTGGCTGCATTAAGTGAATCCAAGTCCTAGTGCTTTGTCAGTGCCTTGTCCATCTGCACAGCTACTTGCACTTTTCAGATGTTGTCTGAGGTGGGTCTATCAATCATGAAGCCCAATAAATCATGTTGGGCAAACGACCAGAGGCAAATGCCCCAGTATACATGTTATGAAGGGGAGACACCATATTCTCTAGATATTTGTTTGCAGTAAACCTCTAGAGGAATGCTATCTGATCCTTGTGATTTACCTTTTGTGATTTACCTTTTGCTAATGCGTGACTAGTATGAGTAATTTTATCTACAGTTATATTAGCTTCTAATATAGACAAAGATTCATATGTTAATTGAGGAAAATGAATAGAGTCTAGCTCCTACATGTTACAGGTTATTTGAGAACGATAAAGCTGTTGATAAAATTTGCTGAAACGTTTGGCTATAGCAATAAATTCAATAAGCTATAGACCACAGCAGACTGCCCCAGAGATGAGCTTTCAGTGTATCTCATTATAATTGTCATTTTCCTCTAGAAAAACCTTCAGCTGATCTAATATTCATTCACAAGAACCAATGATCTGTCAGGTTTCGGGGCTGTTGCTGATGAGCACAGAGTTTCAATTCCCTCCAAAGATGTTCTATTGGATTTAGGTCTGGAAACTGGCTAGGCCACTCCAGAACCTTGATATGCTTCTTACGGAGTCACTCATTGGTTATCCTAGCTGTGTGCTTCGGGTCTTTGTCATGTTGGAAGACCCAGCCATGACCCATCTTCAATGCTCTGACTGAGGGAAGGAGGTTGTTGCTCAAAATCTCACAATAAATGGCCCATTCATCCTTTCCTTAATACAGTGCAGTCGTCCTGTCCTCTTCGCAGAAAAGCACCGCCAAAGCATGATGTTCACAGTAGGGATGGTGTTCTTAAGATGCAGTTCATCCTTCTTTTTCCTCTAAACACGATGAGTGAAGTTTAGACCCAAAAATTCTACTTTAGTCTCATCTGACCACATGACTTTCTCCCATGGCTCCTCTGGATCATCCAGATGTTCATTGGCAAACTTCAGATGGGCCTGGACATGTAATGACTTGAGCAGGGGAACCTTTCGTGCAATGCATGATTTGAAACCATGACGGCGTAGTGTTCTATCAAGAGTGACCTTTGAAACTGTGGTCCCAGCTCTCTTAATGTCATTGACCAGCTCCTCTCTTGTAGTTCTGGGCTTATTCCTCACCAGGTGAGATCTTGCATGGAGCCCCAGTTCGAGGGAGACTAATAGTCGTCTTTAGCCTCTTCCATTTTCTAACAATTGCTCCAACAGTTAATCTATTTTCCCCAAGCTGCTTGGCAATTGCCCCATAGCCCTTTACAGCCTTGTGGAGGTCCACAATTTTGTCTCTGGTGTCTTTTGACAGCTCGTTGGTCTTGCCCATGGTAGTAGTTGGTGTCTGACTGACTGTGGGGTCTTTAAAGAGCTCAGACAGGTGCTAAGTTAGATTAATGAATTGAGTAGAGGTGGACTTTTTAAGGGCACAGCAACAGGTCTATGAGAGCCCAAATTATTGCTGTTTCTCAGGTGTTCAAATACTTATGTTCAGCAGTGCAAGACAAATAAATTCTTTAAAATCCATACAATGTGATTTCCTGTTTTATTTTATTTTTTCACAATTCTGTCTCTGAGTGGGAATGCACCTACAATGTGAATTTCAGACCCCTTCATGATTTCTAAGTGGGAGAGTTTGCAAAATCACAGGGTGTTCAAATACTTCTGCTCCTCACTGTAGATCAGCAACTATATTAAAGTTGCCAAAGCATACCACTTAAGCACCTGGATAAATTTCAGTGAATGCAATTGCGTGATGTTGTACTCCTAGAGAGGCCAGAGGTGGATTATTCATGCACAGAATAACATAGGTAACATTATTTATATATGCGTTTTCAAGGGACTTTGCGTTCCCTATACAGAAGGTTGCATCTCTTCAATCTTGGAAAATCCAATACTTAAGATACAAGCAAGTTATCAGGTCCCACTTTCACCAACCAGGGCTCCTATGGGATGTCAAAAAATGCGCAAATAGTGAAGCACTGCAGATCACCAGAGATTTATTTGCGTGATTGTACTCACAAGCGCAGCTTGGTATATAGGCACATCATATACACTCCACGGTTCTCCTCCTTTTCGTCCTCCTTCACCACCGCTAAAACATATATACGCTCCAATAGTGAAGCACTGCTAGCAAGGTCGGCGTTTAAAAAGGTTTATTATACTCACAAACATGAGATAAAACAAGCAGTCAGAGCTGTCTTTACAATTCTGCCCGACCCGGGTTTCACACCACGCTTTGTCCTCTTACTCACACATATTTTATACCCCCCCATAAAAATTATCTTATAAAATAAAAACGTCATATAACACTTATAACCAGCTTAATGACAATCCCCTTAAGTACCTAACATAAAATTACCTCTTAAGCATTGTTTTTTTCTGCTTTACATTTTCTTACAGCTTCAAATTCATTTATAAGTCCGCTCATAATCACTCCCCTAGTCCATACCCTCTTTCCTGATTGGTAGACGACCGATCCTACTCACTGCCACAGTACACACCTCCCTATTCTGAATGGTAAGTGGTGCCTTTCGTTCTTCCCACAACACACACCTCCCTATCCTAATTGGCTAACAATGAGCATCCACATACCATTCTTGCATTTGAATTACTCTATTCCACCAGGCAAGATTTTAAATCTAATTCAACATTAAGTCCCTGCGGTTGGATGGTATCAAGCTCATAGATCCATCTAACCTCCCGCCAATCTATCTTCTTAATAGCATCTCCTCCTCACCAGTCATTTTTCACCACTTCTATTCCATCAAATGCAAGTCCCTTCGGATTTTTGGGATGAATCTTTTTGAAGTGCATAGATACCCCATGGGTCTCCACCCCCTTCTTAATATTATTAATGTGTTCCTGTATCTGAACTTTTCATTTTCTCGTTGTACGTCCGACATAATGGAGGCCACATGGGCACTCCAGCATGTATACAACTCCTACACTATCACATGTAAGTTGTCCTTTAATTTCAAAGTCCTTACTTCTTTTAACTGAATGGATCACCATAGTCCTCATTCGTTTTTTGTCATTAATTCTCTTCCTACATAGGGGGCAGAGGCCACGCCATGAGAAAATATTTTTTTCCTTTCCTTCATCTTTATTAACAATTGCACTGTGCACCAGGCTATTCTTAAAATTTGGTGCCTTTCTAAAAATAAAATCAGGATGACTGATCCTTTCTTTCCCACACTTTCCTCAACTTCACGGCTACATCTTGCTAATTCCTCTTTACTATATACCTTTTCCAGAAATCTATCTTGGATCAGGACACTTTGCTCTTGAAACATCGCAGCATCAGTGAAATTATGGTGAACCCTCCCGATCTGGCCCCTTGAAATGTTTTTCAACCACTGGCCATAGTGGCAGCTGTTCAAATCGATGTAACCATGGAAATCTGTTTTTTTTTTTAAAAAGGTCTTAGTCTTGAGCCGCCTATCTTCCACGAATATTGTAAGAACAAGATAGTTAATTTCCTTGTCACTGATGCTGCTAGTAAAATCAATATTCCAATAATTAATATTCAACTGTGCAATGAATTATTCTAAACCTCTTTTTTCTCCTTCCCATATAAGGAAACAGTCATCTATGAATCTTCGCCATACATTTCCCCATGCCGACATAAACAAGTTGGCGAAACTGATCACCGTCCCAACTTTCTGGAGGTAGTAGTTCTCCTTAAACCAAAAATAGTTATGTGTTAAACAAAAATCTACACATTCCACAATGAATTTTCCTTGTTTTTGTGCCATATCCAAATCTGCTGCTAGTTCTTCCTGAATAGCCGTGATCCCCAAATCCTTTGGTATAATAGTGTACAGTGAAGTTAGGTCCACTGTTCCTAACCATAGATCGTTTTTGCAGGTACCTTTATTTTTTAGTAGGTTTAATACACATCTTGTTTCCTTCAGATATAATGGAGCCTTATAACATACTTCTGTAAAAAATAATCTATATACTCCATGAGTCAACTAGTCAATGAATTTATCCCATACACAATGGGTCTTCCTGGGGAATTAGTCATTTTTTTTATGAATTTTGGGGAGTTGATATATCACAGGGATTACAGGTGATTTTATCATCAGATTATTGTGCTCTTTTTTATTTAGAATTCCCTCCTTAAGTCCTTTTTGTAACAAGGAGTCAAGTTTTTTTTTTTTTATATATTCCATAGTGGGATTTATCTTCAATAGCTGATATGTATTTTAATTCGCTAGTTGCCTATCCAACTCAGCTTCATATTTTTGGATATCCATAATAACTACCCCCCCCCCCCCCCTCCTTTGTCGGCAGGTTTAATCGCTATACTCTTGTTATTTTCTAGATCCCACAATGCTGGTTTTTCTTCCCTATTCAGGTTCTTCATATTCAACTTGATTTCGATTTTGTATAATTCATTTAATACCCCCCTTTTAAAAGCTTTAATGCATTCATTATTTCTGTTCTTAGGAAAAAAAGACTTTTCTCAAAGCGATGTGTGTGTAAATTCATTGTTTTTTGGTGCCATTTGACTATTCGTAAAGTACTTCATAGAATGTGTCGGCAGATAAGAACCATTTGGCCCATCTAGTCTGCCCAATATACTGAACACTATGAATAGCCCCTGGCCCTATCTCACATGAAGGATGGCCTTTTGCCTATCCCATGCATGCTTAAACTCCTCCACTGTATTTGCAGCTACCACTTCTGCAGGAAGGCTATTCCATGCATCCACTACTCTCTCAGTAAAGTAATACTTCCTGATATTACTTTTAAACCTTTACCCCTCTAATTAAAAACTATGTCCTCTTGAAGCAGTTTTTCTTCTTTTAAATATTCTCTCCTCTTTTACCTTGTTGATTCCCATTATATATTTAAAAGTTTCTATTATATCCCCTCTGTCTCGTCTTTCTTCCAAGCTATACATGTTAAGGTCCTTTAATCTTTCCTGGTAAGTTTTATCCTGCAATCCATGTACTACTTTAGTAGCTCTTCTCTGAACTCTCTCCAAAATATCAATATCCTTCTGGAGATATGGTCTCCAGTACTGCGCACAATACTCCAAATGAGGTCTCACTAGTGCTCTGTAGAGCGGCATGAGCACCTCCCTCTTTCTACTGTTAATGCTTCTCCCTATACACCCAAGCATTCTGCTAGCATTTCCTGCTGCTCTATGACATTGTCTGCCTACCTTTTCCTCTTTATGAAATTTTTTCCTCATTATGACATTGGCACTCTCAGTGAGCGGACACCTGGATGTTCGGGTTCAGCAGGTTCGGACAAACTTGAAAAAAAAGTTTGGGTTCGGGACCCGAACTTGACCCCGAACCCGAACCCCATTGAAGTCAATGGGGACCTGAACTTTTGGGCACTAAAATGGCTTTAAAATAGTCCTGGAAAGGGTTAGAGGGCTGCAAAAGGCATCAAAATGTGCTTAAGAGCATGGCAACTGTTCTGCAAACAAATGTGGATATGGAAATGACTTAAAATAACATAAAATGCAGAAAAATGTAAAATAACAATCTGGATCTAGGAGTAGGAGGTTGAGGAGGCGGTGGATGGGTGTATGTGGCAGTGTAGGTTGACGTGGCGGTGTAGGTGGAAGCGGCGGTGAAGGAGGAATAGGTAGCCAACACTGATTTGTGTTATTTTTTATTTTTAAATTGGGGTATCCCCCAAAATATTTGGACATATAACAAAATAAAACTAAGAATAAGTGCACTTGAGTACAAGAATGGATGGTTGAGGCTGGTATAAATGTCTATTCTGCACAAGGTACGGACAAGTCTTGTGGGATCCATGCCTGGTTCATTTTAATAAACGTAAGCTTGTCCACATTGGCTGTGGCCTGTGATAATGCTCTCTGTCGTGCTAAACACACGTTCACTATACACTGGCTGCAGGGCAGGTCAGCACCTCCAAGGCTGACAAAGCTTTTCCACATTTTGGCCATTCTAACCCTGCCTTCTGAGGTGCTGGCGGTACCCCAGCTGTGTTGGCGACCTCTTCCTCCTCCTCTGCCTTGTGCTTCCACTGTGCCCCCGCTGTCAGGTGGGAATGCTATCATCAGCGTGCGCTTGTAGTCGCACATCTTCCTATCAGTAACAGATGTTTTCACAAAATTTTGTTCCCTGTCAGCAATGCAGAGCAGGGGTTCATTCACGGCAAAATGGTGTTCATGTCACCCAGCAATAGAACAGAGGCTTTTGGGGCAAGTAGTATGACGCTTGTTGATTGGCTGCTTTGCAGCTCCTGTTGCAGGGAGAGGAAGTGGTCGATCTGTGCCAGCTACATGCTCAAGTGAAACACCTTCCTCAGGTGCAAGTAGGAGACAGAACCTTCAGTGTTATTTGGTAGTGCCAAATTCGGCTCTATGAATGGTGAGGCCAGAACAAGTACATGCGATAGTAGATTGGGTGGCTGACAGTGCCTACAGTTCCTTCACATTGTCTCCCACCCAGTCTCCTGCTGAAAGATCAGAGTTGGCACCTGCAGCCGATGTCCATCAGTCTTTCACCTCACCCCCTTGCAAATCAACCAAGCAGTCTGAGCCCCAAGTCATGGAGCAATCTCTTCTGCTTTTTGATGACTCTGCTAGCAGGGTTTCCCAGGGCCATCCACATAGCCCTGCCCCAGAAGTGGAAGAGATTGAGTGCACCCATGCCCAAGCACTTATTTTTCAGGATGAGTACATGGGAGGACCACCGCAGCACGACTTGGATGATGACGAAACACAGGTGCCAACTGCTGTGTCTTTTGAAAGTGTGCAGACCGACAAGGAGGGCAGGGATGAAGACTTGGTGGAAGATGATTTGGAGGACGATGAGGTCCTCGACCCCACATGGAATCAAGGTCATGAGAGTGACCTGTGTAGTTCGGAGGTACAGGTGGTGGTTGCACAGAGCCACCAGCACAGAAGAAGAGGGAGCAGGGTGCAAAAGTACGCTTGCTACTGCCCACCACAGAAAGGGACCAAGCACACAAAAGCCAGCTCCAAGGAGTTCCCTGGCGTGGCAGTTCTTCAGACAATGTGCTGACGACAAGACACAAGTGGTTTGCACGCTGTGCAATCAAAGCCTGAAGCGAGGCATAAACGTTCTCAACCTGAGCACAACCTGCATGACTAGGCATCTACCTGTAAGTGCAAAGCACGAGCTGCAGTGGAGTAGATACCTCAAAAACCTGGCCTCTCCTGCTTCCTCTTCTGCTGCAGTCTCGGCCTCTTCATCCACCTCTGGAGTGACAGTGGCACCTGCCACCCCGCAAACAGAGGATCTGCCAGCAACGCCACCACCCGGGTCACCAAGCATCACCACAATGTCCCATGGAAGCGTTTATCTGTCTATCTCCCAAACACTCGAACGAAAGAGGAAGTATCCCCCTCCCCACCCGCGATCCCTGGCCCTGAATGCCAGCATTTCAAAATACTGGCCTTTGAAATGCAGTCATTCCGTCTGGTGGAGACAGAGAATTTTAAAATCCCTTTGGCGGTAGCTGTCCCACAGTATGTTGTGCCCAGCCGCCACTACTTTTCCAGGCGAGCCATCCCTTCCCTGCACAACCAACTGGGGGACAAAATCAGGTGTGCACTGCGCAATGCCATCTGTGGCAAGGTCCACCTAACTACGGATACGTGGACCAGCAAGCACGGTCAGGGACATTATATATCCCTAACAGCAGACTGGGTAAATGCAGTGGCAGCTGGGCCTGAGGCGGATACCAGTTTGGCGCATATCCTTCCACCACCGAGGATTGCAGGGCGCTTTTCTTTGCCTCCTGTTGCTTCCTCCTCCTACTCCGCTTCCTCATCCTCTACCACCTCCTCATCCGGTCAGCGTAAAACCTTCACCACAAACTTCAGCGCAGCCAGGGGTAAACGACAGCAGGCAATTAAAACTTATCTGTTTGGAGGACAAACCACACACCGCGCAGGAGCTGTGGACGGGCATGGAACAATAGACCGATGGGTGGTTGGTAGAGATGGCCTTGCGTTTCGCCCTGCGGTCGTTTCGTGGCAAACTTTGTGTGTTCACGATTCGCCGAACATGCAAACATATTGAGATATTCGCGCCTGCCATATTCTTTTACATTGTGAAGAACTTTGACCCATGACGCATCCTTCAGGTGGTAAAGGACAGTCAATTGAGACGTTTCAGCACATGGACATACCCCCTACCTTATAAAAAACCTGATCTGGCCACCATTTTACATTCAGTGTTTTGCCAGTGTAGGGAGAGGTTGCTGTGTGGAGCAGGGACAGTCTGTTAGGGACACCAAACTCTAGCTAATAGGGCCACAAAAGTCCTTTTAAGGAATGGTGTAGGTGTGCTATCGATAGGTGTGATACACAGAGGGGTGCAATATACTTAAAATATACTTTTATAATGAGTCAAAAACACATACATCTATATAGTGATCACCTGGAAGTCAGGGGCCTAGGAGCTAGGGGCTTACAAGGGCCATTTTTATATAGGGTAAGGTTCTGGACGGAGTCGCTCAGTCTTATCAGGGAGGGTGTTCTGTGGATAGGCTATCAAGGCGAGAATAGCACACCCCGCAGGGCAATATAAGGGGCAGTTCTTTGCTCACCCTGTCCTTCAATACCACATCATCATCTAGCCCAGGGATAGATGTTTTTTGCATTCCCTCCGGGATTCATGGATGTGCACTGGAACCCCCCGGATTGTGGTAGGACATATGGTTTCTGATTTGGTGCCGACGAGCACCTGATTTAGTGCCGCCAAGCACTTGTTGTTGCCTACCACATCTATGCTTTTTGCTTAACTTTAATAATTTAATTTATTTTTATTTTGAGGGATATCTTTTCCATTCACATGTCCACAAAATGGGTCCGCATCCATTCCGCAATTTTGTCTGTGTGAATTTGCCCATGCGTGTATGCGAAAATTATATTGCTGATATTTTGCATTGAAAAAAATAATGAATGGAGATCGCAAATTCAAATAATACATCTGCTATGTCACTGTCCATGTTGTGGGACTATTTGTGCACTTCTGGTAATTATGTCTTGGCTGCAAAAATGAGCTGAAGGTTTTTCAGGTTCGCCTGCCATTAAAATGAATGGGACCCGCCGCTAACTTGCGGTTCAAGAACATTCCTTCGCATTGTCTACCACCCAGTCCCCTGCTGAAAGATCAGAGTTGGCACCTACAGCCCATGGCCATCTGTCTTTCAACTCACCTCCTTGCAAATCAGGCAAGCAGTCTGAGCCCCAAGTCATGCAGTTATGCTTTATGATGACTCTGCTGGCAGGGTTTCCATGGGCCATCCACATAGCGCTGCACCAGAAGTGGAAGAGATTGAGTGCACTGATGCCTAACCACTTATGTTTCAGGATGACGACATTGAAAGACCACCGCAGCATGCCTCTGATGATGACAAAACACAGATGCCAACAGCTGTGGATTTATGCAGTATGCAGACCGACAAGAAGGGCAGGGGTAAAGAGTGGGTGTAAGATGATGTGGAGGATGATGAGATAGTAGACCCCACATGGAATCAAGCTCATGCGAGCACAAAGGCACCAGCACAGCAAAAGAGGGAGCAGGGTGCAAAAGAGTCTGTTACATTCTTTGGTGACATTTTACAATTTTTGCCGTGAATAAACTCCTGCTCTGCATAGGTGACAGGGACATACATTTAAAAAAATTGTCTGTTACATTGTCAGGTGACTTTTTACCAATTTTGCCATATACAAACCGCTGCTCTGCATAGGTGACAGGGACCTAATTTTTGTAAAATCGTCTGTTCAGTTGTTGGGTGACATAAACACAGTTTTGCCATAAATAAACCCCTGCTATGCATAGTTGACAGGCACCAATTTTTTTTTTTAAATCGTCTGTTCCATTGGTGGGTGACATTAACCCATTTTTGCCAATGAAAATTCCCTGCTCTGCATAGGTGAGAGGAACTTAAATTTCTAAAATGTATCTTTAATTAATGCGCGCCACCTCCTTTCATTCGATCCTTCCGCTATAATAACTTATATCCATTTTTAATAAATTAGTATCCAGAGACCTAAGGCAAATTCAGACCTTTGGTTGCAGGAATAATTTAAATAAAAATGAACATGAAGCCCTGAAAAAGCTGGAGAAGGATCGGGATGTGGTAATAAAAGCCTCCGATAAGGGGGGCAATTTGGTCCTCATGGACATAGGGAAATATAAAAAAATGTGCTTGGATATCCTGAGCAATAGAGAGTCATATAAACTCCTACCCAAAGACCCTGGCCCTATGTACCTGTATGAATTGAGAGACATCCTGAATGAAGGACTCAGAAATAAATTAATAAATGAAGCAGAAAGGGATTTCCTTCTGCCTTACCACCCGGTCACGGCTACTTTTTACTTCCTGCCCAAGATACATAAGGGCATCAGTCCTCTAAAAGGACGCCCAATAGTATCTGGGATAGGGAGTATAGGGCAAAATATAGGCATCTATGTAGACAGGATCATCCAGCCATTTTTAACAGCATTACCATCATACATACGAGATACCTCTGATCTCCTTTTAAAACTGAATGGCATATGTCTGGATGACCCAATGATCTTTGCATCCATAGATGTCGAAGCGCTGTACAGTTCAATCAGACATGACCTGGGCTTGAATGCAGTGGAGTACTATTTATCCATGCGGGATAATAGGATGAGAGCACACAATAAATTTGTTTTAGATCTATTGAACTTCAGCCTTATAAAGAACTACTTTGTCTTTGATGATCGCCACTACCACCAGCTCAGGGGTACCGCGATGGGCAGTTTCTGTGCGCCGTCATATGCAAATTTGCTCCTGGGCTGGTGGGAGACCAATTATATTGGGTCTGAGGCTCTAGCAGAGTGGCAGGACAGAGTAGTTCTTTGGCTGAGGTTCATAGACGATGTGTTCGTGCTGTGGAGGGGTACCGAAGAATCCTTCACTGAATTTGTTACGATTATTAATGACAATGATCTGGGCCTCAATTTTACATCCACTTGTGACAAAAACGCATTACCGTTTCTGGATGTATTGATTGAGAGAGGCATAAACCAAAGCATTGTCACCTCGGTGTACCGAAAAAGTACGGCGGGTAACAGTCTCCTTCGCTGGGATAGCGCTCACCCTTTTCCCCTACGCAAGGGAATTCCAAAGGGCCAATATTTCAGGATCCGGAGGAATTGCTAAACTATGAAAAAATTTAAAAAGCAGGCAGCGGACCTGAGAGTGAGATTCAGGGAAAGAGGCTACCCAGATGGAATTTTACGTACAGCTTTTGAAACAGCGTGCAATGAAAATCGAGACCAACTCCTCATCTCTAAAAGACAGAGAGTAGGTGCACCCACAGATCAAAATAAAATCCGAATAATCGGCACCTTTGATAGCGGACACCGGGAAATCAAAAATGTGCTCTCCAAACACTGGGACATTTTAAAAGCGGACCCAGATTTGGATAAAGTACTAGCACCTTACCCACAGATAACCTTTAGAAAGGGTCGCAGTTTAAGAGATAGACTAGTGAACAGCCACTTCCATTCGCCAGAAAAACCAGGCAACTGGCTCTCCAGAAAGCCCATGGGCACTTTTAAATGTGGTAGCTGCACAGCGTGCAGCTATATTAAAAAAGCAAAAACATTCACCTGTTTGTCTAATCAGAAAGAATTCTACATAAAAGATTTTATAAACTGCCTCACGACAGGGGTAGTATATCTGGCCCAATGCACTTGCCCACTAGATTATATGGGCAAGACAAAGCGCAAATTTAGAAGACGGATAAGGGATCACGTGAATGACATTCTAAATGAAAAAGACACTTCAATAGCTCGTCACGTTGTGCAGCACCACGGAGGAAATACAAAATGCCTGAAATTCATGGGCCTTCAACATGTCTCCAAACCCAGGAGAGGCGGAGACTGGGATAAGCTAATCCTACGGGCAGAAACAAAATGGACCTATAAATTAAATTCCGTGACACCCAAGGGATTAAATGAATTTATTTCATATAAACCCTTCTTATAACTTCATTGCTATAACCATGAAGGAAAAGGATTATATATGGGAACAACAGTGTGTCTGCAGAAAATACTAATTAATTAGGATCCAGAAAAATCTATTATGCACAGTGCCCTCTTGTCTATAGCAATAAAAATCTAACAAGAAAATGGCAACATTTTCAATTGAATATGCGATCCTGAAAAATCGTGGAATCAGGCAGTCAAGGGGTTAATTTTATTATTAAAAAGATCAAAAGAGATATATCAGCGATGAAATCAGAGAATAAATATTCCCCTTCATTTAAAAATATCAATAGAGATACATGTAGGATGCACAAAGGCTTTTTACTGTGATCTGCAAGGACCTTAGTATCCTTCAATATAAATCCCCTTATTGTGACCTGCAAGGACCTTAGCATCCTTTAATATAATCTTCTGAAGATCTATATATTTTGGGATATAATCCAACAACAAAAACGGCTTCTATACCCTATGGATTACCCAAGATATATAGAAAGGATTGCCCAACTCTCAAATCGGTGCCCACAGAAACAAGAAAGGATATTCCTGTACTTGTGAGCTTCCAGGACCTGCCGGGGGACGCGGCTTCAGATCCCCATAGTAACTAAGCCGCCGCCCACCGACGTCACTTCCGGTTTCGGGCAGAACGCTGCTGACAGGGTAAGTAACCTTTGAGAAGCCCAATCAGCCTGCGTCTGTCCAGGAGATATGACGTGATCGGGGGGGGGGGGGAGTAGGACGCCCAGCAAAGAGCCCATAGGTGAACCAATTAAATGTGAGGAGCTAGGACGCCATAAAAGAGACACACTTACATCTAACAATTGCCACTGCCTTGATTTGCGTGCGGGAGCGCTGCCACTGCACTAGGCGCCCCGGCGCTCTTGTTTTCTTGTCCCTGAAGAACCACTACCTCTAGTGGTGAAACGCGTCGGACAGACTAGGACAGACTAGAGGAATATTAGTTGCCAGGGTGATTTAGTGTTAGATCCGAGGTTCCAGCGGTTGTGGGTCGCCCTTTTAAGGGCGAGTGCCCGGAATACAGCCAAATAGGGTTTTCCCCACTTACCACGACTAGTAAGGATAGGGATAAAGCCCAGGTATAATAGCCTATTTGAAAACCTGTTCTAAGAGCGACCCTATACACGAGAAAACCGCTGCCAAAAGAAATATTGGTATCCTCTGGTCACACCTGACACTATCCTCAAAGAAGCAGTGTGATGCAAACATTGTTTCACTATAAGTGTCATATATTCTAAAATATTGATAAAATAAAAGTTATGTTTTAAAGTAACTACAATATAGGTACACTCAGCACAATAATTATATTCCGCTATAATAACTTGTCCCACATTTCCGCTCAATCACATTTCAGCCATTGACCTCTCTTGGATGTGGTATCCCTTTCTCATGCTCCCTCCCCGACGTGGAACCCTGATTCGCCGCTAACCATGATCAGCATGGTAGGCGCAGAAAAGAACGTCGAAAGTTGATAGAGAAGATATCCAATTGGATCGTGGACGTCACGGGGACGTGCAATCATGCAGAAGTTATCTAGAGTCAACAAAATGGCAACAGGGCTTCTCCTGTCTAACGTTTCCAAATCCAAAATACCCCAGTGACATTCCCTGTAATTTTTTATTAATCATTCCAATAACAGGGCATCTTAAGAGTCCTCTATTGATATTTATTATCACTATCTCCCCAAGTCGGGAGTGGGTAATTGCCGCACGCCCCCTCCTTTACTTGGAAGCTTCGACTTCAATAATTTGTCCCACATTACCACTCGATCACATTTAATTTCATCGATTGACCTCCCTTGGATGTGGTATCCCTCAGGCTGCCTCTCCGACCTGGAACCCTGATTCCCCGCTACCCGTTATCACCATGGTAGGCTCAGAAAAGAACATCAAAAGTTGATAGAGAAGATATCCAATTGGATCGTGGACATCACAGGGACGTGCAACATGGTTGAGGAGTATGTGTGCACAAGCCTACACGTACTGACTGATGGGTCTGCCCCCTTCAACTTCTAGGTCTAAAAATTTAGCACATGGCCTGAGCTTGCCCTTTACGCCTTGGAGGTGTTGGCCTGCCCTGCAGCCAGTGTATTGTCAGAACATTTGTTTAGCACGTCTGGAGGGGGTTATCACACCTTATATTTCCCAATGTTTTGAGGTGCACCCTATTTTAAACAAACAATTAAAAATAATTTTAAAAGCAAAAACCACCTCCAACTCCTCCACCGCCGCTTCCATCTACACCGCCAGATTCACCGCCTTCTCAACCTCCTACTCCATATGGACCTCCTCCTCCTAGATCAAGATTTTTTTTAAACGTATTTTATGTTATTTAAGTCATTTCCTTATCCACATTTGTTTGCAGAGCACTTTTCATGCTCTTAACAACATTTTGCTGCCATTTTCAGCCCTCTAGCCCTTTCCATGACTTTTTTAGAGCCATTTTAGTGCTCAAAAGTTCAGGTCGCCATTGACTTCAATGCGGTTTCGGGGTCAAGTTTGGGTCAAGTTCGGGTCCCGAAGTCGAACTTTTTTGTGAAGTTCGGTCGAACCCGTGGAACCCGAACATCCAGATGTCCACTCAACTCTACATATGACCTATAAACAAATTGTTGTCACATAGCCTAGAGAAAGCTGCAAGTGCTGCTGCCTTTTCTAACAGCTGATCAGTGTAAAACGCCTGGAAATCCCTTTTAATTCTATATGATCCCCACTTTACAATTCATCCATCTGACTTCATCTTCAGGATAAGCATTTCTCTAACGCTACTTAAAAAGCAAGCACCTATTTGCTAACTATTTAATTCAATGAAAAATTATTTATATCCAGTCTTTTGCACATTGAACAATTTAGCCCTTATAAAAAACAAATTTGTTCACATTTTTTAAATTATTTTGCATTACATTTGCTACTACTCATTTTATGTTAAAACATTGCAATACTCAGGTTTATACACAGATCCAAAGTACTTCTTTCAATACAACTTAGAAATCTTATCTCTTTATGTTTTCATTAATAAAGTAGTCTGATGGTTCAATCCAGATGAGCTTTGTCCTGATTAACAAAATGAAACATTTTACAGCATTACTTTCCATACAGAATCTTCAGTTTCAACTTGAAATGTCCTTCACATTAGATCATACTTTAACATCGTGCTATACCTCTTAAAATCAATTAAGTCCATCAAGGTTAATGTTATCACTATGAATATAATGGTATATTAATAATACTTAATGACTACCTTTCCATTGTAAAGTTTGTCTCCCCCATAGAATATTCAGTGAACTTTTGATCTCCTTTCACTCACACACACACGCACGCACTAACACACACACACACACACAGAGTAATTTTATCACAAAGGCTCATTTACAATATGACATATTGAAACCTGGTTTGATATTCTCTTTATATGATAGAATGGTTAAAAAGTTACAACTTTATGAATGGAGATGGTAAGCATGTTTATTTTGAGGCACTCTGCTATGTAATTAAATGAAATATAAAATCTTGCAAAATATCACAAACAACATAAGTAAAGGTAATTTTGCCTAAATTATGGAATGTCATGTTTTTCTAAATGAAGAGGCATAATTAACAACAATTTGTTTAATTTCTAAAAATCATACATTAAACATGAGTTTATAATTATGCATGGTATTTTAATGTAAAATATTATTTTTGTACATGTTTATTATTACCTTTGAGTTAGCAATTTATTATTATATAATGGAGCATCGTGACATCTTGTTGTTTTCAAAGCTGGTCACCTTGCACCACTCATCCCGTAATATATTAAGCCAAGAGCAAAGGTGAGGAAGGATACCTGACTGAGTACCTGACTCAGAATATATGCTAATAATTAATGACATTGTGGCTAAATTTGCCAATAACACCTTACAATAATTTTTTAGGTCAGAAAATAGGGATTACATTTTAGGGGGGTATATTTGGGAATTTAAGATTCTAAGGAAATAAGCAATCTCCCTGTCTACCTCATTGTTAGTAGGTATAGTATATACCCATTACACCCTGAAGAATATAAATATGACACTTATTAAACACCTGTTCCCGAACCAAACAGTAATACACAGAAGAGAATTAGAATAACAATATATAAAACTTAAAATGAATTGATTACCATAAATAAAGCCATATGAGAAACAAATTAGATAAAACAATAAATAAAATCAATGATGAAATGCACACTTACTTGCCATTAGCAATTGTAATGCATTACACCGAGAGATGCAAAAAAAATGGAATGGTCCTACTAGTTTCTTGGGAGACCACTTATTTTTAATTTCACTTGATATTCCATGGTAGGGGTGGGGGTATTTTTCCTGTTAAACCCTCTGCAAGGCTATTATACCCAGAACCTACCTCAAAAATGGACTGATCATTCCAAAGGGGTCATTCCTGTTCGGAGATTGTTCTTTCTGCAAGAATGCCTTGCGGCTATTACTATTTAGGCATAGAGATTACAATTCATTCTTTTATTAAGTGTAACCAATGTTTATCTAATTCTGGAGTAAACTATTATGTGGACAACAGTAACAACACTACTATTGATGTTTGTGATTATCGATTAGCCAGATACCATTGGAGAGGGGTCTGTCTCGTAGAGTGTGGGCGGTAGGAGATCTCTATGTTAGGAAACAAGAATTTGACCTATTTAGCATCATTATTGCTGGTATTGTTCTTTCCTTGTACTTTTCCTTCTTTTTCTTTTCTGATTATACTTTGACATATTTTGTTTTGATTGTACAGTAGTGTTTAAAAAATACCAATGAGTTGAAAAAAGCAAATACAGTGAAGCACAAAATCATAATAGCTTTTATGACCATAAATGCAATTGCACTGAAAAACTACACATTCTGTTCTAAGTCAAAACAACAGCAACGTTTATCCAGTTTGTGTTAGTCCTTTACAGAAAGTAAAGAAAAATGTATATTAGACTGCATTTATCTTTAAAAACCTCAAAAATTTGAATCTGTTAAATCTGAATCTAAATCTGTTTTTCTCTAAAATGTTATTATTTTCTTGCTATCAGTCACAGTTTTTGCCATATCACATCAGTCAGACTTTTGGTCAGGTGCCCCTTGCACCTTCTCCAAAATTAATTCTGCTGTATGATATTCATACTTCTGCCAAGCTTTCCATTTTTTATTTATTTAATATTTTCTAGTTTTTTTTTAAAATAAATGTGGCCTTTCCCACCTCCAGCTAAGGCTGATAGATAGATCTGCCCCTGCTGACAGTGGCTATTAATCACCAGCCCCATCATACCACTACCACTGTCTGCCCGCCTACCCTCATGTTCTCTACTATATACCTGAAGCTGCCACCACTGCAACAGCCAGGGCCAGCACCAGGTTCATGTGGGCCCTTGGGAGATAAAGCCTCAGTGGGCCCCCTTGTGGCATTTTGCATGGAGTTTACAGCGATGAAACTGCATGTATTATAGATTAAATACCTTATACAGAGCATGCTACAAAGTGGATATATGTGAATCAGTCCTTATGTGCCTACTTTTATTTTCTACCCAGTCTTTCAGTCCTTCAGACCTATGAAGATATGTGCCCCTCACAGTAGATGTTCCAAGATATGTGCCTACTTAACAGTAGATATCCCAAAATATGTGCCCCCTCACAGTTGATGTGCCAAGATATGTGCCCCCTCACAGTTGATATGGCAAGATATGTGCACACTTACAGTAGATATGCCAAGATATGTGCCCAGTGCCCCCTTCATAGTGGTTATGCCCAGATGTGCCCCCTACACAGATCAGCAGGACAATGTGTGAGGGCACACAACCTTCACAGTCGTTTTGAACAAAAGTGTGCCCCCTTACAGTAGTTATGCCCACATTGTGCCCTCTCACATTAGCTATGTCCTCTCTGTGCCCCTTTCACAGTTGTAATGCGCTATCTGTGCCTCCTTCACAGTAATAATCCCCATTGTGCCCCTTCACAGTAATAATCCCCATTGTGCCCCCTTCACAGTAATAATCCCCATTGTGCCTATTCATCCCTGTTAAGGCATACTTTTTGTATACTTGTATACTTGGTCCCAGTCTATTTTTAAGCACACTGTTTCTTAACATCAACAGCCATGCATTTACCTTAACCTTCAGAGTGTTGCATACCTATCTTCAGGCCAGTTGGAGCATATTTGATTCATGTAGGATCAATTTGGACATAAATCTAATTTTGTTGAAAAATTTTGTGATTTCACTAGTTTGCTAATCTCTGGTCTGGATACAGGAGCACTTTTGATCTTCATCTAAGTTTTGTGGTCGGGGATCCTGAACCAATCTAGTGTATGTATTTCATGTATATATCTTGGTTGAGGGGGAGGGGACTATTCTGCCAAAGATATTGGGTCTGGTTAGAGTATTAAATGCAATCATAGCTTTCATCTTGTGCCATATGAATGTAAGAGTTTGTTATAACTATTAAGAGTGAAGGCTGCAAGTTTGTATTCATGTCCATTTAACACTTAACACTTTCAATGACCTGTTCTTGTTTTAAAGATTTCATCAGCAACTCCATGAGAAAAAAAAAATAATAACAGTGGGGAAAGTGGGAAGTCATATCTGGTTCCATTTTTAATATTGAACTGGCTCATTGAGTTGAGCAAAGCCAAACTGCAAAGTACTCGGACCCAAACCTGTACTTTTTCACTGAAGTTCTGGTTCGGGTTCGGTGTTTGGGTGATTTCTCTTATTTTCCATTACATGGTTATAACGGAAAATAATAGCATTCTTAAAACAGAATACTAAATAAAATGTCTATTGAGGTCCTTCTATCTTCATTCAGCAGGACCTGCGGGGACGTCACCGCGCTCACCATGTGGTAAGCGCGGTCCTGACCTTTTGCAGGTCCTGAAGAAAAGAAAATACAGGCTGCACAATCAAGTGGATGAGGTGAGTTTTTTCTTTTCTTTTTTAACTCCTCAATAGACATTTTATTTAGCATTCTGTTTGAAGAATACAATTATTTTCCGTTATAACATGGTTAAAATAATAAAGTGAAGTTTGGGTCCCCGTTAAATTAAATGGGTTCTGAGTTCGGGGTAAAGTTCAGGTGAAGTTCGGGTCCTGAACCCGAACTTTGACCTGAAGTTCGTTTGAACCCGGCGAACCCGAACTTCCACAGGTTCGCTCAACCCTACTGGCTTAGGCAGGGAGCTGAATCTCCTTAAAAAGATTAGTCTTGTATGGAGACTTACTAGAAGTACTCCATGGAATGGAGACTTATTGGCAATAGTCCACTGGAAATGAATATGCAAAGATGCATCTCAAGAAAGAGAACCATCTCGCTAGTTCAACCTATTGTAAGTGGCTCCCTAGGAGTCAAGATCTGACTTTCTAAGAAGCCTAGGGATTTGACAAAGTAATAAAGCCAGGCTATATTCAGATCTCATGGAGTATTGGGCCTCATACCATTTTATTCTAGTTTCAAGTGAATGTAAGTCAATGATTCAACTCCTGTCCATTGTGTCTATGGCCCATGGTGGTTGCTCTAAAGCATATCTCAAAACGCTGTTAAGAACAGCTCAAGCAAGATGACAGCCTCATAATAATGTTCAGGAACTAGAATAATAAAAAAAATCTTCAATAAGAAAATAAAAACAGATAAAGGATATGTGTCGCTATGTGGTTTTAACTGTCAGAAAAAAATCGATACACATTTCCTTTAAAGGGAACCAGTCACCTAGATTTTGTGTATAGAACTGAGGACATGGGTTGCTAGATGGCCGCTAGCACATCCGTAATACCCAGTCCCCATAGCTCTGTGTGCTTTTATTGTGTATAACAACCAATTTTATACACATGCAAATTACCCTGAGATGAGTCAGAGCTTGAAAATATGACTCTTCTCTGGTCACACAAGTAAGATATGACTCTTTTATATACATTTTCATATGTATTCATATTTTACACAATAAAAGCACACAGAGCTATGGGGGCTGGGTATTGCGGATGTGCTAGCGGCCATCTAGCAACCCATGTCCTCAGCTCTATACCCAAAATACAGTGACAGGTCCCATTTAAGTTATAAAATAAATAGTAATAAAGGTGGAATGTTTCTGCTATGACCTCTGTGAAGTATATGTCCTCCCCCTGTTAGATTTTAAGTATACAAAATTAATAGATTTTGTATGTCTTATTCAATTGCCTATGAACATGGAGGCCTTATTAGCAAAACATTTGTGTTGAGAGGTCAGGTAATATATTGCTGAAGAAGTATTCCGTTTTTTTTAGCTCTGTTCATAAAATAATAAAAATGGTAAGTTGGTGTGCTGCAAGAGGATGCTTTTAAGCTTTTTCGATCATTTGGATTGGCATTACGGGTACAGAAATTTGGGTTGAGTTTTTTTTTTTTAAGTTAGCATAAGCTAATAAAGTAACCGCTAAAATAAACTTTATGAGTGTCCCTCTGTACCTGAGAGGATTTGTCTGGACCGTAGTGAAATACTTCAGCAAAAGTGCAGTTTTGCTATAAGATGTACAGGCTATGGAATATAAGGAATAACCAATGGAGGATAGGTTTAAACATATCCATAAATCAATCAAGCCCATTTCATAGAACTTGTGGTTTTGAGATTTCAGCTCCCCAGAAGATATTGATGATCTTGAATCAAGCACCACATTAAAGTCTCCTCCAAATATCAGGGTACCCTCTTTTGAAAAAAGGAGATTGTCCAGCTTCACCTCGCAGTGCGTATTTTATTAGGAAACGTGCTTAAAAACCAAACATCAGGCTCATTTCATCAACATGTTTCGGATCAACATATATTACAGATCCTTCCTCATGACTACCCCAACCCTCTTTTGAAGTAAGGAATGGGTTAATAGAAAAATACCAAAATATGCTTCTTATGTCAAAGAGTCAACCTTTTAATAACTCAACCCCTGAAAATGCTGGTAAGCATAGGTAATGGAACTCACTCTCTGCAAAACCATGTAGTTTATCACTGCGCATCTACCAGAACCGGTGTGAGCTGCTCCTAAAGCTAAGAAAACAGGAAATGCACCTAGGCGAGTAGTTGACCAATTTTTTATACATCTGAATAGTTATGGCACTTAAACATTTTAGGTATGTTTAAATCATGCTATACATTGATTGGCTTATTGGCTCCTTACATAAAGGAAGCCACAATAATGTATGCATCTCTAATTGGTTAAACGCTTTTCTATTAGAGATGACCAAACCAAAACTGAAAAGTTCAGGTTCATACCGAACTTGGCGAGTTCGGGTACCCAGACCCGAACCCAGACTTTTTCACTGAAGTTCGGGTTCGGTGTTCGGGTTATTTTAATATTTTTCATCATAGTATACTTCTAGTGGAAAATAATAGCATTCTTAAGACAGAATGCAAAAGAGTATGGCAATTTAGGGGTAAAAAAAACTAACAAACAAACAAACAACTCACCTCATGCATGTGATTGCGCTGCCGCAGTGTTTTCCATCTTCTTTCAGCAGCACAGGTAAAAGGAACTGCAATGACGTCACCTCGCTCACCACGTAGGGAGCGTGGCGACGTCAACGCAGGTACTTTGGCAGCTCCTGCTGAAAGAAGGTAGAAGACACTGCGGCAGCGCGATCATGTGGATGAGGTGAATCATTTTGTGTTTTTTTAACCCCTAAATTACCATATTCTTTAGCATTCTGTCTTAAGAATGCTATTATTTTCCGCAATAACCATGCTAGAATGGAAAATAATAAAGTGAAGTTTGGGTCCCCATTGACAATGGGGTTCTGGGTCAAGTTCGGATCCTGAATCGAACTTTGCCCGAACTTTCACGGGTTCAGTCATCCCTATTTTCTATAATAAATATAGTCTAGAGCAGAGGTTTCCTAAGATGTTTGAATTCACATCTGTATTGTGTTTCTTTCCGGTATACCATATTTCCCATTTAATTTGGAACTTATGAGATATAGGAGATATTGAACTAATTTAACAGCCTATCTACAGGATTCCATGAGTAGATGTTAACCAGTTGACCTGGTCGGCATTAGGAGCATGCATATTAATAGAAGCTGAACACCCAATTTAACCCTTTAAAAAGATAGTACCTTTCTAGGTTTTGTAGATGAGACAACAATTTGAAAGGGAAGTTTCTTCAAAAACCTATTCTCGCTGCCCTAGATTCTGATCCATCCTGAGCTGCTATGGTACCATGTGGGGTAATTACAAAAGGTAAATTTGGAATAGTTATTTAATTTAAAATGAGCTTCCTATAAGTACAGAATTGAGCATTGCTCTTTTTTAAGCATAGAGAAAATTTGGCATCTATAGGAAGAGACTGCATCTCTTTTCATTATATGATACCATATGTAAATTAGCCTTGAGATATGGTCAAATGTGGGGTGTGATAAGCAAGCCAAGTAGGTATCTGACAGCAGCTCTGACTGATTGTATCTAAAGGAGGAAACTATATATTAGGCAAATATTGTCCTGTCTCTCCAGGCCTAAAAACAAGCAATAAACCATCACAAATAAGACAACATTGTAGGGAGGAGTCAAAGACTGATTCCAACCAAGAAGAAAGATCTGGGGGAGGGAAATAAATATTTAAAGAACATAATAAAAGAACCAACCTGCTTCTAAAAAGTATCACTATTCCTACCTATTTGCATGATCACCCAAGGCAGTGACAAGAACTGGGATCCAAATTCGGCTTCAGTTCCGAGGTACCAATCGGAAACCAAAGTCGAGTTCAGATCCAAATTTTTACATGGTTTTCCAGTTTAAAAATCAAATGCCGAAGTTATTCACCAAAGTCTTGTGAGACTTTGGAAATAACTGACTGTCTCTCACCAGAGGCCATACATTTTAATGCTGTACAGAGATGGATCACCGTACAACATTAAATGGAAGCTTTGAGCAAAGCGACTTTGGATCTAGGATCCAAAGCTCTCTTTGCTCATCCCTAGGAATCATTACACTGTTTATCAGGATAACTGATAGCAAAAATATCATGTAGATATCACAGTTATGCGTATGGAATTAGGCAATCCATCTAATGGTAAGGAAGTTCATTCAGGTCTCCATTCTGTATCTAATCACACAGGGGTTTAACTCTTCCACAGGTAATAAATATATCAGGCTGAACTTTTTACTTTCACTTAGTGCCAATCATCTAATAAACCTTATCTCTAAATTACTAAAAGGTCATAAACACTTATTTAAGCATCATACTTAGTAGTAAGATAAGAAGTGACCTATAATTAGAGATGAGTGAATTTTTCAAAAATTTGATTTGGCCGGTTTGTCATATTTTCCCCCCAAAAATTGCTTTGATTTGAATATATTTGTGACAAATTACAATAAAAAACTGTTATTTCCGGGCTGCATAGATCCTTTATATGGATTTAGAACACTGTGCCTTGCAGTAACACGCATAGGGAGTGTGCTGGGGTAGTAAAATAATACTGTCAGTCAGTATGACATGCAGATGACAGGCGTCGCTATTAGAATCACAGCACACTTCACTTATTTGGGCAGTCGCGGGGCAAAACCTGACCAAATAACTCAAGTATTAACTCAGCCTTACAGGTCCATGTTAGCGTCCAGAAGAAGCACTTCTTTTACACCCTCATCAGCTGATTCCACATAGATGTCTACAGAACCTGTTCTGTTAATCGCTTATACAAGTAGAGCCCCCCCAACAGAGTGGAGAGGGTGTCAGTAGAAAGTTTGTGTTGAAGTCACTGAATATTTTGCCCTTCCTCTGAGCCATCAGAACAATAACCCACAAATAACAAATCCTATCTGGGGAGCATATGCCTTCATTCGGTCAGCATTTGCTCAGTAATCCATGAGTATTGGTAATAAAAAAAAAATACACGTGAAGGTAATATTTGCATGTCTTCTGTGTTTTGTACCCACTCATGCTTTTGGCTACCAAATCATAAGCCAATTCTGATGAGACCATACAGGCCTTACAGCTGCTATACAGACAGGATCCATTGTGTGTTTCATTTTTCCTTCCTTCTGACCGATCAGAAGAAAATTTAAATAAATAGTGATTTCAAGAAGGCCAAACTAGGACAATAGCGACCCCGTCATAGAATGGGGAGGGTGGTAACAGCATGAGATGTCCTCAGAGTTGCCCTATGACATAGTGGTGAGGTGGAAGCAGCATGAGGAGACCACCAAGTGACACAATGACAGGGTCAGGAGGTGGAGGCAGTATCAGGAGGCCACAGGGTGGCACAATGACAAAGTGTGGAAGTGACAGCAGCAGTATGATTAGGTCACAGAGTGGCAAGGTGACAGTGTGGAGATAGCAGCAACAGCAGCAGCATGATACCACAGAGTGGCATGGTGACATAGTGTTACTATGGCAGCATCAGGAGGCCACAAAGTGGCACGGTGACATAGTGTGGAGATGGCAGCATCAGGAGGCCACAGAGTGACATGGTGACTATAAATACTAGAAGGGCGACCCACAGCACCGATAGGTTAATTAACCAGGGGGGCAGGGTCGAATCGCTATAAAAAATGGATACTTAGATTCAGCTAGTTGCCACTGCCTTATATAAGTGCGGGAGCGCTGCCACTGCACTAGACGCTCCGCCGGTACATTCTATGTCCCTGAAGAACCACTACTCTCTGTGGTGAAATGTGTCAGACAATCTTTATGAGGGATTAGTTGTCAGTGTTTTAGCAGCAATAGACCCAAGGTTCCAGCGGCTGTGGGTCTCCCTTTTAAGGGCGGGTGCCCGGAATACAGCCTGTTAGGGTTCTCCCATCTCTCTTGGACTAAGCTTATTTAGGGAAAGAACCTAGGCCGGGTAAACCCCATTATACATGGTTTCAAGTAACCCCTCTGATAAAACTGCCTCTTGACTGATACGGGACTAGAAGCTGCTAGTATTACCCGACACCCCTCTAATAAAGCAGTGCATCAATAGCATTGTTTTAACATAGTGTCACAATATTCTAAAATATCAAATTGAATAAAAGTTATGTTTTAAATAACTATAATAAGGCACACTCAGCTCAATAGTGCCAATTTAAGACACCTCTGAGTAATTATACACTGGGCCACGACTACTGAAACTCTGACCCTGAGTATACTTCTATTAGTACAAATGTGAACTGCGTTTATTTTTCTTGTATTGTAGTGAAATATGACAAGAAATGCTTTTAGTGCAAATAACACCAAATGTGAACTGCGTAAATTTTTCTCATATTGTAGTGAAATATGACAATAAACGCATTTAGGGCAAATAACAGCAAATATTAACTTAGTCTATTTTTCTCTTTTTCTCTAGAAATGGCAATAAATGCTTTTACAGCAAATAACACCAAATGTGAACTGTGTCTATTTTTCTCGTATTGTAGTGAAATAGGACAATAAACGCTTTTAGCTAATAGAACACCAAATGGGAATAGTGTCTTTCTTCTTCGTCCTACAGCAGCACAGAAGGGATATTTCCCGTCCCAGTCACTCTATCATAGGACCGCCCACCTAGAAAAATCTAACAATCAAACAATTAACAATTAACACAATTGACAATACCCTAGGTACTCTATATAACACGCCAAGGCACTGCATCCATTGTGTTTTTTCTAGTCCTTACTCTAGCAGGTGATTGTCTCACCTTGCTGCCCACCTGGAAAGGACTCGAGCCTTGCGTTGTTCAGGCTCCGTCGGTCTGGCTAGTGGTTTCCTAGCCCAGACCTGTTATAGTGTATTGTGGCTGTTGCCTACCAGTGCGTTTGCCTGGTAATACCTGTAGCAGGTCGCCGGTCTGTGTCCAGTGCGTTTGCCTGGCTGACCTGATTCCCGGTGTACAGACGTTTGCAGCCGGGTAAGTATTAGGCTGTCTGCCGGCGATGCCTGGCTCTGGTCTGATGGTGTTACCCTGGGTAAGTTCAGGAAGGGTTAATTACCTTTCTCTATGCGCTGCGGTCTCTGTTTGTTTAGACACGCGCACTCAGTTCCCTTATCTCTAGCCACATTCCTCTCCTGTGCTGCGTCCAGGTCCTGTGACGTCATCACGTTGGGGGCGTGTTTTGGGCGGCAATTTCAAACTCTGGTGCCTATTTAGAGACTCAGAAGCTGTGTGCACATTCCTGCTGTGCGGGGCAGCCGAGTTCTGAGTCTCTGAAGGTATTACCATAGGGTACTGCTGCTCTGTCTGCCTCCCTTATGCTCTATATTTTTGCATCTAATACATTTATTTTTTTCTTAGATGTCGAGCCGGAAGAGCCACAAAAAGACAAAGCACCGTGTTTGTGCAGGTTGTAGATTGCCGCTTCCTGATGATTTACATGATGACATCTGTGATATCTGTGCAGAGAAGTTACGCACGCCTGATCCGCAGCCCGCAAGATCTAAGCTATGCATCACTTGTCTACAGCCTTTATCTCCAGAAGCGACATCCAATATCTGTTTGGATTGTACCCCACAGGACCCGTTAGCAGAAGAAGCAAAAAAATTTTTTTCCTGGTTCAGAGAAAATATGCAGAATTTGGCGTCTACTTCTGGCAGTAAGAAGGAAAGAAGCCATCATCATCATCATCATTCAGATGACATGTCTCAATCATCAGCTATTGTATCTCAATCTGACCTATCCTCAGATTCAGATTCAGGTAGTGAAGAATTTTTTCTATTGAAAAAGGATTCAGCAGAAAAACTCATCAGACGCGTAAAGCGTTGTCTGGAAACTAATGATGAAGAAGATTTAGTACAGGATAAGGGTAACCTGTATTACTTCCCTAAGAAGAAATCCAGAGTCCTCCCTGCTCATCCGGTTCTAAAGACCATCATGGAAAGGGAATGGAAAAGACCCGATAAACGCCTGGACTTAGGACCTCGCTTCAAGTCTTTATACAAGTTAGACCCGGCCGCATCAGAGGAATGGGAAGTACCGTCTAAAGTTGATCCAGCCATTGCACGTCTGTCCAAAAGATCTTTTTTTCCATCAGACGATTCTTCTCTATTAAAGGATCCTATGGATCGGAAAGCTGACACTTTCCTAAAGAGATCTCATTGCAACCTGGCTTCTCTACAGAAGGCAGCTATGTCCTCAGTGCCTGTGGCAAGAGCGTTAAGAGTCTGGCTCAGCGAACTAACCAGAGACATCCAAGAGGGGGTACCAAGGCATGAACTGCTGGACCAAGTATCGACCCTTAAGACGGCTGCGGAATTCCTTTGTGATTTTCCGCTTGATGTCATAAAGATCTCAGCCAAGAACATGGCCTTAGCGAATTCCACAAGAAGATCGATTTGGTTAAAACCTTGGACGGGTGATGCTTCCTCTAAATCCAACTTTTGCGCTCTCCCATTTGAACCGGGAAAGTTAATAGGATCCCAGTTGGATAAGATCCTGGAAGAAAATAAAAAAGAGAAGGCTTTAGCCTTTCCGCAAACTTTCAGGCCCAAATCTACCAGATTTCGTACGCAGAGAGGAAGATTTTCTTTTCAGGGTCGTAATAGACAGGAGCAAGGGAAGAGGTTTCGCTCCCGCTACCAGGACAAGGGAAAGAAGAAACCCTCTGAAACCCCTGCCTCCAATTCAAAATTCTGACATCAAGCCTGCCCTCACTGTAGGCGCAAGGTTAAGAAACTTTTATATGAAATGGGAGAGTGTCACTTCAGACAGCTGGGTTCGGAATATCATCAAAGACGGTTATTCACTCGAATTCGTTCATCTTCCAAGGGAAAGGTTCCTGTTAAACAACACGGAGGATCCAAGAATCATGCCCCTTCTTCGGGAGTTCCTACAGATGAATGTTCTGGAGAGAGTTCCAGAAGAGGAGGTGTATTCGGGGGTCTATTCAAGAGTGTTTCCCGTTCCAAAACCAGACGGCAGGTGGCGCCTCATCATAGATTTAAGGTTTCTAAACAACCATTTAAAGAAGATAAAATTCAAGATGGACAACATAAGATCTGTCCTGAGCATCCTGCAACCTGGGGAGGTGATGGCATCTATAGATCTAAAAGATGCATACCTTCATATACCTATCCACAAAGAATCGAGGAGATTTCTCAGGGTGGCGGTCAAGACTCTAGGTCGGATTTGGCACTATCAATTCAGGGCTCTTCCCTTCGGGCTATCTCCGGCACCTCGTATCTTTACGAAGGTAGTGGTCGTCCTTATTGCAGCTCTGAGGGTTCAAGGTCTAAGGATAGTGCCATATCTGGACGACTGGTTGCTTATTGCAGCTTCCGAGGAGGTTCTGAGATCGGATCTTCACGCTGCTATGAATCTACTTCAGCAAGTTGGGTTCATTGTCAACCAAAAGAAGTCGCAGCTGGTCCCCACTACGAGAATCCAGTTCCTGGGTCTTGTGTTAGACTCAGAAGTAATGAAGGTATTTCTTCCTCCTCTCAAAGTGGCTCAGATCATTCGCAGAATTCAGTCGCTGATCTCTACAACGAAGATATCCATCCGTTCGGCGATGAGTACCCTCGGGTTGTTGACAGCGGCTATAGAGGCGGTGCCATGGGCGAAGGCTCATATGAGAGACCTGCAAAGAGAAATTCTTCACTGTTGGGACAAGAATCCCAAATCACTGACTACTATGATGAAGATATCATATGCAACACGCAGGGGGCTGCTTTGGTGGACAAGAGAAGAAAATCTGGAAAAAGGAAAAGATTTCCGAGTCATTCAAAGAGTAGTGATAACCACAGATGCTTCCCGCAAGGGTTGGGGTGCGCACATGGGAGATCGGTGGATTCAAGGGGAATGGCCTTCAACCACAATGAGGCGATCCTCAAACTTCAGGGAATTGAAAGCCATTCAACTAGCCCTGCAGCATTTCGAACCTCATCTCTACCACAGATCAGTTCTCCTGCAGACGGACAACGCAACGGCGGCATATTATGTGAACAAACAAGGGGGAACGCGTTGTCTCTCTCTTCAGTCCATTTGCGACAAAATAATGTCTTGGGCAGAGCCAGTCCTACACAGCCTAGTGGCAGTTCACATCAAGGGCTCCGAGAATATCAGAGCAGATCGACTCAGTCGACAGAAGGTGTGCCCAGGAGAATGGGAATTGAACCCGAAATATTTCGCCCAGATAGTGGAGAAATGGGGTCGTCCAGAATGGGATCTGTTTTCAACGAGGAAGAACAAGAAAACCCTGAAGTTTTGTTCTCTCAGGAGAACGGACAGACCCGACTGTCTGGATGCCTTCTCTCTGAATTGGAGCCACAAGTTTGTCTACCTGTTTCCTCCCATACCAATGTTACCTCAGATCATACCGAAACTCCTCTCAGAAGCACCGGAAGCAATTCTAATAGCTCCATATTGGCCCCGCAGGGCTTGGTTTTCTGCCGTATCTCAACTTTCGAAAAACGATCACTGGACTTTGCCTCTGTACCCGGATCTTCTTCTACAGGAAGACCTTTACCATCCTCAACTGAACAAGTTGCATTTAACCGTGTGGCACCTGAAAGGGAAAGATTAAAAGAGAAGGGCCTTTCAGATGAGGTCATTTCTACTTTACTGTCCTCCAGAAAGCAGTCCACTATTGCAGTTTACAACAGATTATGGAGAAAGTTTTCTTCCTGGTTGCAGGAAAAAGAGTTACTAGTCTCCACCAACTCCATTTTGCAATTCCTGCAAGAAGGGCACGAAAAAGGCCTAAAGCCTAATACATTAAGAGTCCACATGACAGCCATTAATGCTTGGACAGATGGACAATATGCAGGTGACGCTTTAATAGCTAGATATTTCAGAGCATTGAAAAAGTTGAGGCCTTCTGTGAGACCGCCTATGCCCATCTGGGATTTATCACTGGTTCTAAATAGACTTACAGGTCCTCCCTTTGAACCTATTGCCGAAGTGGATCTTAGCTGGTTATCCTGCAAGATCCTTTTTCTCATTGCCATCACTTGCGCAAAGAGACTAGGGGAATTGCAGGCTTTGTCCTCCAGAGAGCCATATTTGAAAATTTTGCCAAATGGTGTCAGACTAAGAACCATGCCTTCATTTAGACCAAAAGTTGCGTCTTCAACTAACATCAATAGAGAATCTGTTCTTCCTGTATTCTACCCTGACCCTAAGTCAGATGAGGAAATAAGACTCCATACTCTGGACATTCGTAGAGCATTAATTTGCTATCTTGAAAGGCTGAGAGATTTCCGAAAGGAAGAAAATTTGTTCATTTTATTTTCTGGTCCGAGGAAGGGTATGAAAGCTTCAAAAGACACTCTGGGTCGTTGGATTAAAACAACCATCTCGGAGTCCTACATCTTAGATGGTAAAGAACCGCCTCGGCCGTTAAGAGCCCACTCCACGAGGGCAACCTCTACATCTTGGGCTGAAAGACAGCAAGTTGATCTCCTAGACATCTGCAATGCAGCTTCCTGGACTTCATCCTCTACGTTTGTGCATCACTACAGGCTCAGCAATGGACCCGAGAACTCAGCCTTCAGCACAGCAGTTTTGTCAGCAGTAAAACAGAGCTTTCCCCCCCTTTAATTTCTATGTTATATCCCTTCTGTGCTGCTGTAGGACGAAGAAGAAAGTTGGAATTTTACTTACGTAATTATACTTTCTTCGAGTCCGAAGGCAGCACACTAACCCTCCCAATAAATTTTACTTGCATGAGCTGGTCTACGTTATTACACAATGGATGCAGTGCCTTGGCGTGTTATATAGAGTACCTAGGGTATTGTCAATTGTGTTAATTGTTAATTGTTTGATTGTTAGATTTTTCTAGGTGGGCGGTCCTATGATAGAGTGACTGGGACGGGAAATATCCCTTCTGTGCTGCCTTCGGACTCGAAGAAAGTATAATTACGTAAGTAAAATTCCAACTATTTTTCTTGTATTGTAGTGAAATATGACAAGAAACGCTTTTAGCACGAATAACACCAAATGTGAACAGCGTCTATTTTTTTCGTATTGTAGTGAAATATGACAATAAAAGCATTTAGGGCAAATAACAGCAAATATGAACTTAGTCTATTTTTCTCTTTTTCTCTAGAAATGGCAATAAACGCTTTTACCGCAAATAACACCAAATGTGCACTGCGCCTATTTTTCTCATATTGTAGTGAAATAGGACAATAAACACTTTTAGCGCATATAGCACCAAATGTGAATTGCATCTATTTTTCTTGTATTGTAGTGAAACATGACAAGAAATGCTTTTAGTGCAAATAACACCAAATGTGAACTGTGTCTATTTTTCTCATATTGTAGTGAAATATGACAATAAAAGCTTTTAGGGCAAATAACAGCAAATGTGAACTGCATCTATTTTTCTTGTATTGTAGTGAAATATGACAAGAAACACTTTTAGTTTAAATAACACCAAATATGAGTCTATTTTTTTCTCTTTTTCTCTAGAAACATGACAATAAACGCTTTTAGCTCAAATAACACCTAATGTGAACTGCGTCTATTTTTCTCGTATTGTAGTGAAAGATGACAATAATAGCTTTTAGGGCAAATAACAGCAAATATGAACTTAGTCTATTTTTCTCTATTTCTCAAGAAATATGGCAATAAACAATTTTAGTGCAAATAATAACAAGTGACCTACGTAAATATCTTTTGTATTGTATTGAAATAGGCCACTAAATGATATTAGCACAGTTAACAGCAAAAGTGACCTGCGTATATATTTAGCTTTTTTCACAGATAAAAGCCACTAAAGGCTTTTCAACATAGCACTTTTACTCCAATAACTAATTGCTGGAATGACAGAGCTGTATTATGAGACTATCTGGATCCCCAAGTAATGTTTTCCTGCACGTTTAAATAGCTTTTTTTTTTTCACAATGAGGATTTTCCTATGAGTCTGCACACGTCTCTCCCTGCCTGTGAAATGATTCCTCTCACTATCCTTTCCCTGTACTAGTAAATCACTTCTTTCCTTTTTTTTTTTACAATTAGTTTTTCTTTCCATAGAGCCTGCATACACCTCTGTCCCTGAACAAAGTATGATATTGAATGGCAGACTCTAATATGTCCGCCATATTTATAGGGCTGTGACATCACCGGGCTGGCTGGCTGCTAATTGGCTGCATGCATGGCATTATGGATCATCCCGCCTTCCCATAGTTCCTTGCCCCATGTCCTCACATGTGTAGCCGCCATTTTAGCTGCCATTGTAGCCAGCTATCCGCCATGTTAGGAAAAATTGTGATTCATTACCACAAAAGCGCAAGGAAATTCTCATTCGTTCAGAATCAAATTTTTCCTTAAATTCGGAACAAATTCGACTTTGTCAGCTACGATTCGCTTATCTCTACCTATAAATGAATGTTTTCAGAGATCAGAGATAAGGAGCGAATGAAAATTCAGATCCTGCTACTAGATAAAATCAAGGCTGCACAAAGACAGGGGTTCAACATCTTAATAAAGACAAACAAAAAAAATGATTTTAGCTCAAAATCAGTACAAGGCAATTATAAAGAAAATAAATTGCCCCCATGAGGTGCCTTTAACGTTTCAATGTAACAACATGACATATAGCAATACAGCAAATCTAGAGATGGGCGAACCTGTTGAGATTTGGATATTTTCCGATTAGCCAAAATTTTTAAAAGTTTGGTTCTAACCCAAATCGATTTAGGCCGAACCGAATTGGCTCCAATTTCCCTGGAAATGCCACCCTACGATTTTTAGCAAAACATGTTATCTCTTTTCATTCATTTTTATGAAATGTTCCTTTTTATCTCCCCCCCAAGCTCTTGAATGCAATGACAGCAATCAGGGGTCGAGTGGAGGGGGAACGCATGGGAACGGCGTTCCTGCACTTTTTTCATGGCAGGAACGCCGTTCCCTTTCAGCCTCAAGCCAAGAGAACACGGCTGAATCAGATTCACAGGGGGAGACGGAGCGCACTGTGCAGGGCAGGTTAAGGGAGGAGGGGCGGCTTCAGTTGAGAGGAAGCTGTCTGTGCGGTGCCGCTGCCTGCGACTCCTCTCATGGCGCCCCGCCCCCTAATGACATCATCTCCTTCACTACGAGATCATTTAGAATGTCTTTTAGAAAAGTTGGTCCTGGGATTCAAACTCACGACCTCTACACATCAGAGGAAGGCATTTACCCTCACAGCCATGAAAGCCGTCTAGGTAAATGCTTAAAAAAAAAAAAAAAAAAATATAAGACTTCTAATTATACCTAGTGTACTGATATCTAGTGTACAACCATACACATGACAGCTGCCCACTGTGTATGGATGTAGCAGAGCTGGGTGTGTTGGGGCAGCTGTCATGTGTATGGTTGTACACTAGGTATCAGTACACTAGGTATAAGTAGAAGTCTTATTTTTTTTTTTTTAAACAGCTACCTTGACAGCTTTTATGGCTGTGAGGGTAAATGCCTTGCCTCTGATGTGTAGAGGTCATGAGTTCGAATCCCAGGACAAACTTTTCTAAAAGTGTTTTTTTTTTTTTATAAGACTTCTACTGATACCTAGTTTACTGATACCAAGTGTACAACCATACACATGACAGCTGCCCACTGTGTATGGATGTAGCAGGGCTGGGTGTGTTGGGGCAGCTGTCATGTGTATGGTTGTACACTAGGTATCAGTACACTAGGTATAAGTAGAAGTCTTAGTTTTTTTTTTTTTAAGCAACTACCTCAACAGCTTTTATGGCTGTGAGGGTAAATGCCTTGCCTGTAATGTGTAGAGGTCATGAGTTCGAATCCCAGGACAAACTTTTCTAAAAGTGTTTTTTTTTTTTTTTATAAGACTTCTACTGATACCTAGTTTACTGATACCAAGTGTACAACCATACACATGACAGCTGCCCACTGTGTATGGATGTAGCAGAGCTGGGTGTGTTGGGGCAGCTGTCATGTGTATGGTTGTACACTAGGTATCAGTACACTAGGTATAAGTAGAAGTCTTAGTTTTTTTTTTTTAAGCAACTACCTCAACAGCTTTTATGGCTGTGAGGGTAAATGCCTTGCCTGTAATGTGTAGAGGTCATGAGTTCGAATCCCAGGACAAACTAAAAGTGTTTTTTTTTCTTTTTCTGATACTTCTACTGATACCTTGTGTACTGATACCTAGTGTACAACCATACACATGACAGCTGCCCCAACACACCCAGCTCTGCTACATCCATACACAGTGGGCAAAGTTACCTACAGTAGAAGTCTTATATATATTTTTTTTTAAGAAGCAAGCTAGACAGCTTTCATAGCTGTGAGGGCATATGCCTTGCTTCTGCTGTGTAGAGGTCATGAGATCGAATCCCAGGACAAACTTTTCTAAAAGTGCTATTTTTTTTATTTATTTTTTAGTCCGCAGCGACACAAATTACAGCATGCTAGATTTTCTGTGCTTTTTTATTTTTTGGAGGGGGGGGGGGGGGTTGCAGTGGATCTTGGGTGAGTTCCCACACTTTTTTTCCCAGGACTTGACCCCTGACAGCAATAGTAAATCATGTCTGAGTGACACTGACATACATAACTATGGGTAAACATGTTTTATGTTACGAAAAACGTGTTTAAAAATACACCGCACCTTCACATGTGTTATGCTTTTTCATATAACAAACCATCATGCCACTACTGCTGTCTCTGTCTGCCAACATGTACCATATGAGTGCTGCTGCTGCCACCACCACCGCAGCTGCTGCATGTTGCTGCTAATTTCCTACTGCCATCAACAGCAGCCATACAGAACATGATGATATGCAGAATGGCAGGTAAACAGCAACAGTGTCAAGATAGGGCACTATGAGCAAAGCCAGATCTATTCATCGGCCTCAGCCAGAGAAGTGTGAAAATCCAGGCTTGGTTCATGATGTTTTGGACACTTACCGAGGACAACTTGGTCTGTTTGGGTGTCATGACTCTCCCTGCCGTGCTGAAAACCCTCTCTGAGATGACACTGGAGGCTGGCCAAGAAAGAAGACAAGGAGCATACTGAGACAGTTCTGGCCACTGTTCCAGTCTGCCTGCCAAGAAGTCTATGGGGTTATTGAACAGGGTAGAAACAGAACAGACTTGTTCTGATTTGGAATGCTGGCCAGTTGCACTTTGCAAAAGAATCCAGTGATGCCGCCTTATGTGCTGCAATAGATTTCTGGTAGCTATGTTTTGTTCAAACGTTCAGGGCTTATTTTAATCTAACAGATCTTGCACACTCAGTTTCTCACTTCTCCTTCCTGGCTTATAGCTTTCCTTGTCTTTTCCTATTCTAGATAATTATTCTTCATTTTAGCCTTTCCCTAAACTGTCCCTAATGCTAGAATAGAAGCTTGATTGTGACTGTACACTGTCTCTTTATTTATTTATTTTCTGTCAGACACTGCTATACCCATCCCCTCTCATTCACAGCCCAACACAGAAGGGCACCTCGCTGCCTGCTGCAGCACTGTTTGGTTTATCCGGGCTGTCTGTCGGCCTGTGAGCCAATCAGAGCTTCCCTCCACTTCCTCTTAGTGTCATGTTAGCATCCTTCTTCTTCCTCCTTTGTGTTTTTTTCCCACCAACGTGTGCGATTTGTCCTAAGTGAACCTGAAAACCTTTGGGTTTGTCTGGCGGATGGAATTTTGAGAAGTTTATAATGAACTAGGTTCAATACAAAATGATTTGCTCATCTCTAAACAAATATGGAATCATTAAATGCCCTTAGTGTAGTAATTGATCATTTACAGCTAACTGTTCGAGGATTTTTAAATCCAAACAGGCCCTTTATTTTGGGGAATGAACATTACAGATGGATACCTGTTGCAAACTTTTTAATATTATTAGTTGTAAAAGTCCTGTATCTGTTTGCACAGTTGAATGTACAGTATATGAGAAGTTACCAATCTATCTATAGCTATTCATAAAAATCCAAGACATGTTCTCTCAATTTTGACAAACAAGCTGTTAAATGAATAAAAAAACAAGAAGCTACAAATTTTAATGTGTAGATATTTTCATGTAAGAGAAAATAACCGTATTTTACAGACAGTTATTTTGTAGGTTCAGTATATTAAATCCTCATACAGTAGTTTTGCATTTTGTCAGCATAACCACCTGCCAAATATGTAAACTAATGCAATAGAAATGTATTTTGTTGAAATAATAGGAGTAGAACATGCTTGACAATCCACATGCCTATCTTTTCTAGTCTAAGAAAGTTGACAAATATGCAATGAGTTATTTTTATCAAAGTGTAAGATAAAACACTGACTAGATTGGTATTAATTTAGGAAAGAGTAATCAGTTGCGTCTATAAATTATTCCTTTAAAACCATTTCAAATAAAGCTTTAATATAATTTTGCAGCACCATTGACAAGTGCATAAATTACAACCCTCATATAGTTCTAATATTTAATTTGGAGTAGCAAATTAATTGTGTTATTATGTTATTGTTAATCAGAAAATATATTTGCTTAATTTAACTTAAATAAATGATATCTCAAGAAGTACAGTAATTTATCTAACTCCATAGTTTAGAGGAAAATGAACGGAAATTCTTATTAATTTATCTGTTGCAAAAAATACACCTTCAAGTCACATTATTATGACCCATGAATATATATGATTAGTTGAGCAGTGATCTGCTATGGAAGAACTGGAGCGCAGAGAAATTAGGATCAGGTCTAATGCTCCTGTTCATACTGTGTCAAAAAAAGCTAAAATATCTCTAACTCTAAACATCACATTATCTTCCAATAGTAGCACAGAGGACTCAACACCTCAAAATATACTGAGGGTAAGACGACCTGTATCTCCTACAGACTCCATATACAAACCGGATTCCCAAAAAGTTGGGACACTAAACAAATAAAAACTAAATGCAATGATGTGGAGATGGCAAATGTCAATATTTTATTTGTAATAGAACGTAGATGACAGATCAAACGTTTAATCCGAGTAAATATATCATTTTAAAGGAAAAATAAGTTGATTCAAATTTTCACGGTGTCAACAAATCCCAAAAAAGTTGGGACAAGTAGCAATAAGAGGCTGGAAAAAGTAAATTTGAGCATAACGAAGAGCTGGAAGACCAGATAACATTAATTAGGTCAATTGGCAACATGAATGGGTATAAAAAGAGCTTCTCAGAGTGGCAGTGTCTCTCAGAAGCCAAGATGGGTAGAGGATCACCAATTCCCACAATGTTGCGCAGAAAGATAGTGGAGCAATATCAGAAAGGTGTTACCCAGCGAAAAATTGCAAAGACTTTGCATCTGTCATCATCAACTGTGCATAACATCATCCGAAGATTCAGAGAATCTGGAACAATCTCTGTGAGTAAGGGTCAAGGCCATAAACCATACTGTATGCCCGTGATCTCCGGGCCCTTAAACGACACTGCACCACAAACAGGAATGCTACTGTAAAGGAAATCACAGAATGGGCTCAGAAATACTTCCAGAAACCATTGTCAGTGAACACAATCCACTGTGGCATCTGCCGTTGCCAGCTGTGAACTGTTCTTGTGCTACTGTGTGCAAAAGTGTATTGTTTGTGTACAAATGGCACCACTGTATATAAACATGCCACCATTAATGTGAGAGGTAAATGCCGGCAACGAAGGTGGGCAAGGGCAGACCGACACGTTACAATAGAGGACTTCTCTGCCAAAATGAACCAGGGGGCTACCAGACATGTATTTAGAACAATAGTTCAATGAACCCTGTTGCATAGGGGGCTCCTAATAATATTAGAGTATCAGAAACAATCACATATTAGACATTTCAGACAGGTACTGTAAACAAAAAGCACATAGGGTTTGTTAAAGGCCAAGCATAGTGTGAACCCGCAATAAACACTTGAACTAAGCTCCTCATATTGTGAGAACATTAAACTTAGTACGCAATACCCTTTAGTGTCTTGAATGACCTTTAGTGTCTTGAATGAAGTTTGTGTGGAAGCTTATAATCACTGACTAAACACTGTATTTTGAACTGGATAGTTGATGAATATAAAAAAAAGAGCAATAAAATGTATAATATGGAGCTTTTCAATGATTTGCGGTGATTCATTGTGAAGTGCTTTCTACATTGAGCTTCTTCACCAACCTCTTCTCTGCTACTAGTGACAGCTGTAGTACCCAACCAGGAGACCACTATAGCAGTTATTTAGAGCAGATGGGAGGGGTTATGAAATAACTCATTGCAGAGAGCACATCGGAGCCAAACCCCACCTCCAAGCACTAATTAGGCAGGAATGGGATGCCATTATTAAGGATTTGGCATACAAACTAATATCCAGCATGCCAGGGTGGATTGCAGAAGTCTTGAAAAAGAAGGGTCAAAACTGTAAATATTGAGTCTTTGTAAAAATGATATGTATTTGTTAATAAAAATGAAAAAAAAAACTTATAAAAATGCTTAGTACTTCAGTATACCATAGAAACAGCTGACAAAAAAAATACAAAAACACTGAAGCATCAAACTTTATGAAAACCAAACTTTTGGTCACAGCTGTATACTAGATTATTTTCAAAAATGTTAGTAGAATAATAGAATACATTAGCAAAGTTATAATTAGTAGTAGATTTATAGGACCGGATCCCAAAATCTTGACGACACAATGGGCAGCAAGTTAATCCCTTCCTGACTGCCCACTGGCAATATACGTCCTATCTGCACATACCCTTTGCAAATCGGTGGGAAGACAATGTAATAGAGCAGCGCGAAATGCCAGCAGAATGCTTGGATGCATAGGGAGAGGTATAAGCAGTAGAAAGAGTGAAGTGCTTATGCCGCTGTACAGAACACTGGTGAGACCTCACTTGGAGTATTGTGCTCAGTACTGGAGGCCATATCTCCAGAAGGATATAGATACTCTAGAGAGAGTTCAGAGAAGAGCTACTAAACTAGTACATGGATTGCAGGATAAAACTTACCAGGAAAGGTTAAAGGACCTTAATATGTATAGCTTGGAAGAAAGAAGAGACAGAGGGGATATGATAGAAACTTTTAAATACATAAAGGGAATCAACTCGGTAAAGGAGGAGAGCATATTTAAAAGAAGAAAAACTACCACAAGAGGACACAGTTTTAAATTAGAGGGGCAAAGGTTTAAAAGTAATATAAGGAAGTATTACTTTACTGAGAGAGTAGTGGATGCATGGAATAGCCTTCCTGCAGAAGTGGTAGCTGCAAATACAGTGAAGGAGTTTAAGCATGCATGGGATAGGCATAACGCTATCCTTCATATAAGATAGGGCCAGGGACTATTCATAGGATTCAGATATATTGGGCAGATTAGATGGGCCAAATGGTTCTTATCTGCCGACACATTCTATGTTTCTATATTTCTATGTTTCTATGTAATATATATATATATATATATATATTTATATTTATATACACATACATAAACGGTCAGGAAGCGCTTTAGTCCCAGTGCTAATCAGCACTCAGATTAAAGCTCCTGCTCCTGCAATCTAGTAAGTGAAGGTGGGTTCCTGGCTGTGAGACACAGTGAGGGCCCTGAGGAGAAGACAGGAGCAGTTTTTTGCTGCTCTTGCCTTCTCCTTTTTCGGGTGGAAAGCGCTGCACGAGCGTGGAAAGCAGGAAGAAGCCTAGAGCATCTTCTGTTAGTCCCTGCAGTCACGTGACCACCGGGTGTCTTGGGGCAGGAGAAGAGCTGCAGGGTCTATGGAGACCCTGATAAGCTCTGATTGTGTGTAATGTCCCCACAGGGGGGCAATTTTCCTGCCCCCCCCCCCCCCCAAGGTCTTTTAATGACATCCCGGAGGGCAAAAAAAAAAAGGCCATCACTAACGGAAACCGTCACCTTAGTCATCCTGTTCACTCAAACTGAAACATGTTATATATCAAAAGATCATAAAAAAAAGAGAATCCATTGCAATAATTAATTTTTGTCTCAGTTTAAAAATTTAAGAAATAAAAAGCTATAATTTTTTAGAAAAATAACTTTTTAACCGCTTCACATCCAGGCCATTTGCCCCCTTCCTGACCAGGCCTAATTTTGCAAATCTGACATATCTCACTTTATGTGGTAATAACTTTGGAACGCCTTTATTTATCCAAGCCATTCAGAGATTGTTTTCTCGTGACACATTGTATTTCATGATAGTCATAAATTTGAGTCAATATATTTCATCTTTATTTATGAAAAAATCCCCCAAATTACCAAACATTATTTCTCTCCTTTTAAAGCAGAAAGTGATACCTCATAAAATATGTATTACTTAACATTCCCCATATGTCTATGTTCTATTTTTTTTATTTTTTTACATGTGACATTTTGCTGATGTGGCTGCAAATATACATCTGACAAACACATGGTGCAACAGCACTCTACAAACCAAAAGTAGAGTACAAAGGTATATTACATTGCGAATGCTATGCTAATAACTTAGAGATGCTTAGCAAATACATTTTGTACAAAATCATTTGAGCCCTTCTGCCGAACGCCAAGGCGACCTCTATAAGAAGGGTCCTAACACTAAAGCTCACCTGCATGCTGTGCCCCCTTGATTTATGTCTATGTGGAGCCAAAATGGCCTTCATTGAATCCAGGGGCTACAAGTACCAGCATGCATGCTGAGCAGACTATGTACTCAGTCTAATTAAAATCAGCCTGCGAGGCAGGGGAGGGGCAGGAGGGAGTGCACGACCTTTTTTAGGCCCGGTCATGAAAGTGTTAAAATCTGCACCTCACATAAAGCATACCTCAATACTGTCATAAATCATTAAAAAAAAATCATATTTGATTTTTATTCCTTGCTTTCTAAAAGCCATACCATAATTTTTGTTTTTGTCTGTTCACATAGCTATGAGGGTTTTTTTTTTTTTTTTGCATGACAAGTTATGTTTTCTAATGGCACTCTTGTTCAATATAATGCATTAAAATGCTGAATGAAATTAGAAAAATCCTACAATTGTGTTATTTTGCTGTTTTCATGTTTACAGCATTCACTGAGCAGTAAAAATGACACATTAGGGTACATTCACACAACTGAAAAAAAGGCCATTAGAAATGGTTTAACTTGTGTTTCTGCTTCTGAAAAACGGGCATTCAAATTGGTCCTTTTCCATTATATGGGGCTGTCGGGCCTTGAAAAGGACAAAATAGAAGTCCTATTTTTTATAGCCTGCATTGACACTCAATAAAAAAATAAAAAAAATAATGTGTGAACACATTGTTCTGAAAATGGCTGTTAAAAATACAGTCACATAGCATGCAGATCAGTACGATCAGCCATTGAAAAAATGTTTGCATTTCTATATTCTGATACACATCTTTTTTTTATAGTTCTGTCTACAAAGCTAGATAAGAGCTCTTTTTTCATAGGGTAGGCTGTATTTGTAATTGATATTATTGTTGAGTATGTGAAACTTTTTAATTGCTTTTCATTCAGTTAAACTTTTTTTGAGTTAGGACAATAGATGTGATCATGCCAATTTTCTGTATTTATTTATTTTGTTGATTAGAGGAACTAATCAATTCTAAATGATTTGTTACAAATTTCACATAAAATTTGTTGGTTAACTGAAAATAGAGTTTTTGATATTTACTTCAGACAAATCAATCCAAAACTTTGCCAACACCATGTTAGGGTGGATTCACATCAGTGTTTTGGTTCCGTTTGATTTTTCTGTTATTTGATTCAAAATAACGCAAAGAAATTGATCCGTTTTAAATTACATTAGTGTCAATGGTAACGGAAAGGTTTCCATTTGCTTCCGTTATAGTTATTTCCGTAAAGGATCAGTTATTTATAAAGGGAGACCAAAGTCTTGTCTGCAGGAATTGTCTTTCTGTTACAAATAATGCGTTATTGAAACAGTGGTTCCGTTTTCCAGACATAAGGTAAGCCTATGTGAGATGGAGCAGAACGGATTGTATTTATGTATTTTCAGTTCTGCTTTCCATTTTGTAATGCATTTTTATGTTTTAGCATGCTCAGAATGAAGACAACATGTTTTCTGAGTTCTCTAGTGATTACAGGAAATAGAGCTAATCACCTGACAAGAAATATAAAAGCGGCCATTTTAGACACTGTGAGTTTATGTAGCACCAATACTTTATATCTAGGAGCTGTCCAGTATTATCAAAGAGGTATTAAAAATCATCTCTCACACACATGTATGCATTCTGTTTAAAGGGAACCTGTCGCCTCTACTATGTTACCCTCACTGAGCGTTTCTAAATGTTCATTGTGTTACCCTAAACATATAAATTACACTTTTAATTTCATTTGCAGACAAATTCAATAAGTATAATGCATTTTTGTACTTCCCGCCTTTTATGCAAATTAACATAAAAGAGTCATATCTTACTTGTGTGACCAGAGAAGACTCATATTTTCAAGCTCTGACTCATCTCAGGTTAATTTTCATATGTATAAAATAGTTTTTTTTTTACACAATAAAAGCACACAGAGCTATGGGGACTAAGTATTGCGGATGTGCTAGCGGCCATCTAGCAACCTATGTCCTCAGCTCTATACCCAAAATTCAGGTGACAGGTTTCCTTTAAGCTTTTTTATGTTCCCTGCCTTAACTACTCCTTCTACTTATACATTTTAGACATGTACACATTATGTAGGCAACACACATTATATTGTGCCTAGGTATTAACAACTCCTTCTAAGAACATAGTTGTAATTAGAGTTGAGCGAACCCAAGTTCTTTTTCTCTGAAGTTTGGGTTTGGTGTTCAGGTGATTTAATTTTTTTTTCCATTCTAACATGGTTATAACGGAAAATAATAGTATTCTTAAAACAGAATACTAAATAAAATGTCTATTCAGGGGTTAAAAAAAACAACAACTCACCTCATCCACTTGATCGTGCAGCCGGTATCTTATTTTCTTCCCAGGACCTGCAAAAGGACCTGTGGTGATGTCGCTACACTCCCCACGTGAGACGTGGGATGCCCTAGTTGTAATTACACAACATGCCACTGTGATGTTTCTGATGACCAATGATAAAGTTCAATAGCTGCCGGTACTTTACAAAGCTGCTTGGTTTTTGTGCCTGACCCTCGTCAATGTAATATAGATGACATATCATGATGTAACAAACAAATAGGGCCAAACACTGTATTTAAAGGGAGTCTGTCACCAAAATGTCACCTCCTGCACTGCTGAGTGGAAGAGATCCAACACCTGTGAAGTTCACTGCCGGGCCGACAGTGGCTATCCCTAGCAGAATGGTGTTAGCTGGCGCATGCATATTGCTGGGAGTGAGACTGATGCCCACAATGGTCCGAACATTGTGCATGGCCGGACTCGGCAGTGGAATCCATAGGTGCAAGATCTCTTCCACTCAGCAGCATGATGCAAGGATTACAGGGTGGACTAGACGAGAGGTTAGGGAGGAGTTATGAACGCAGAAGGCAGAGAAGCCTGGGCAATTACTGGCTAAACTCCACCCCTTGGCACATGAAAACCCATGTTTATGATGTGTATTAAACTAAATAATAAAACAACAATGGTGAAATTTAAATCATGTTTACATCTGTGCTACAGCATTATGTTAAGCAGTGCAGGTGGTGACATTTTGGGGACACACTACATTTTTACATGACTTTGTGTAAATGTTTAAAGCTAGTCCCTATACCCTGAATAGGAGAACCTGATATGTGTTGTTCTGACCTCTGGAAACCATATAATCCCAAGAGCAGTGAGTTCACATGGCAAGGCAGGGAAAATAAAATAGCCCTGTCCCTAAAGAAATAAGCCCTCATGTTGTGGGAAGCTACAAAGCTGGTCTACCAATACTGTTGCTAATAAAAAAAAATATATGCTTCCTCACCAGAAACTAAAATCATGGGGTCACACTTCAATCATGACATCACCCAGACAGTCTATCCAAGATTAGCAAATGCCCCCCCATATGCCGGCCCCCCATACTGAATATACTTATCCCCGCTCCCTGCGCTTCTCCAGTTCCCTGTACTGCCTCTGCTGCTTCTTCCCGTGCACGGATGAAAACATCCGGTGTTGGGGGGGGGGGGGGGGGGAGCAGCCAATAGCAGGTGGTGACGAGCATCCGTAGCTTCACCTGCGATGCTAAGGAGGCTGCCCCTTGACACCAAATGTTTTTATCTGTGCACGGGGAGAAGCAGCAGTGGCAGTACGAGGACCACAAGCAGCAAGGTAAGTATATGTAGTGTGGGGTGCCCAGCATATTGGAAGGCATTTGCTACTTTTGAATAAGTACTTTAAAGGGATTCTGTCACCTCCCCTAACCCAAAAAACGATTTTAAAGCAGCCATGAAGCACAGCTTACCTTGATTAGGCTGTGCTCTTTTATCTTGTAATCCGTCCAGCAGTTTCTGCAAAAAACGACTTTTATTGATATGCAAATGAGTCCTGAATGTGCCCAGAGGGGCGTTTTGTTCCTCTTAGAGAGCCCAGGACCGCCCCTCTTTCAGTGCCCAGCCCGCCTTCCTTGCACTGTCTAACCGCCCCCAGCCTGCCACAGCCTCTCCTCCCTCTCCTCCCCCTTCCTCACGCCGAACGAACTCTCGCACAGGCGCAGTACCCACTGAGGGCTGCGCCTGTGCGATCAGCAGGAGACTGAGGGCAGGAGCTTCATCCTCGTCACTGGGCATGTGCCGAGCCCAGAGACGTCCGATGCTCGCTCTTCCCTCAGTCAGCAGGGAAGAGCGAGCATCGGACGTCACTGGGCTCGGCGCATGCCCAGTGACGAGGATGAAGCTCCTGCCCTCAGTCTCCTGCTGATCGCACAGGCGCAGCCCTCAGTGGGTACTGTGCCTGTGCGAGAGTTCGTTCGGCGTGAGGGAGGGGGAGGAGAGGGAGGAGAGGCTGTGGCAGGCTGGGGGCGGTTAGACAGTGCAAGGAAGGCGGGCTGGGCACTGTAAGAGGGGCGGTCCTGGGCTCTCTAAGAGGAACAAAACGCCCCTCTGGGCACATTCAGGACTCATTTGCATATCAATAAAAGTCGTTTTTTGCAGAAACTGCTGGACGGATTACAAGATAAAAGAGCACAGCCTAATCAAGGTAAGCTGTGCTTTATGGCTGCTTTAAAATCGTTTTTTGGGTTAGGGATAGGTGACAGAATCCCTTTAAGCTTAATACCTTTACAATATCACATTTATTAAATAAATACATTAGACCTTAACTGGGAATAAAATGTCCGCAATGCTTGATTATGGTTAACTTTCAAATAGGTGTATAATACCACTTTAATTAAAAATGATCCCCATTCCTCAGCTCTATTGTTTGTATGTGAAATGTTGTGCAGCCATTTTTTATCAACCATGTTTGCTTGATGGATATGCACCTATGACTATGAATATGAGTGTGCTAGTCTAAATTTGCTTGTAATATACAGTACAGACCAAAAGTTTGGACACACCTTCTCATTCAAAGAGTTTTCTTTATTTTCATGACTATGAAAATTGTAGATTTACACTGAAGGCATCAAAACTATGAATTAACACATGTGGAATTATATGCATAACAAAAAAGTGTGAAACAACTGAAAATATGTCATATTCTAGGTTCTTCAAAGTAGCCACCTTTTGCTTTGATTACTGCTTTGCACACTCTTGGCATTCTCTTGATGAGCTTCAAGAGGTAGTCACCTGAAATGGTCTTCCAACAGTCTTGAAGGAGTCCCCAGAGATGCTTAGCACTTGTTGGCCCTTTAGCCTTCACTCTGCGGTCCAACTCACCCCAAACCATCTCGATTGGGTTCAGGTCCGTTTGACTGTGGAGGCCAGGTCATCTGGCGCAGCAGCCCATCACTCTCCTTCATGGTCAAATAGCCCTTACACAGCCTGGAGGTGTGTTTGGGGTCATTGTCATGTTGAAAAATAAATGATGGTCCAACTAAACACAAACCGGATGGAATAGCATGCCGCTGCAAGATGCTGTAGTAGCCATGCTGGTTCAGTATGCCTTCAATTTTGAATAAATCCCCAACAGTGTCACCAGCAAAGCACCCCCACACCATCACACCTCCTCCTCCATGCTTGACGGTGGGAACCAGGCATGTAGAGTCCATCCGTTCACCTTTTCTGCGTCGCACAAAGACACGGTGGTTGGAACCAAAGATCTCAAATTTGGACTCCTCAGACCAAAGCACAGATTTCCACTGGTCTAATGTCCATTCCTTGTGTTCTTTAGCCCAAACAAGTCTCTTCTGCTTGTTGCCTGTCCTTAGCAGTGGTTTCCTAGCAGATACTCTACCATGAAGGCCTGATTCACACAGTCTCCTCTTAACAGTTGTTCTAGAGATGTGTCTGCTGCTAGAACTCTGTGTGGCATTGACTTGGTCTCTAATCTGAGCTGCTGTTAACCTGCAATTTCTGAGGCTGGTGACTCGGATGAACTTATCCTCCGCAGCAGAGGTGACTCTTGGTCTTCTTTTCCTGGGGCGGTCCGCATGTGAGCCAGTTTCTTTGTAGCGCTTGATGGTTTTTGTGACTGCACTTGGGGACACTTTCAAAGTTTTCCCAATGTTTCGGACTGACTGACCTTCATTTCTTAAAGTAATGATGGCCACTCATTTTTCTTTACTTAGCTGCTTTTTTCTTGCCATAATACACATTCTAACAGTCTATTCAGTAGGACTATCAGCTGTGTATCCACCTGACTTCTCCACAACGCAACTGATGGTCCCAACCCCATTTATAAGGCAAGAAATCCCACTTATTAAACCTGACAGGGCACACCTGTGAAGTGAAAACCATTTTAGGTGAGTACCTCTTGAAGCTCATCAAGAGAATGCCAAGAGTGTGCAAAGCAGTAATCAAAGCAAAAGATGGCTACTTTGAAGAACCTAGAATATGACATATTTTCAGTTGTTTTACACTTTTTTTGTTATGTATATAATTCCACATGTGTTAATTCATAGTTTTGATGCCTTCAGTCTTAATATAAAATTTTTATAGTCATGAAAATAAAGAAAAGCGAAGGTATGTCCAAACTTTTGGTCTGTACTGTATATTGAGGGTAGCGCCTCTTTTAGACTGAGCAACGCCCATCTGCCTAGGACTTCTGAGCAGAGTATAAATGTAGTTGGCTCCTACACTGCCCTCAAGAGAGAAAAGCCAATTAAACATACTATAAGTGGTGACAGAGCCCAGATGTGTCCTTAATGCCAAACATTCTAAGGGGCCTATACATTCCATCCTTGCATGTTCTTAAACTCTGATAGAGTAGCATTATGAGCAACTACCTAGTTTTATCATTATTTTTCAATGTGACTATGTTAGATAGTCAAGCACAGGGCTCAAAGTTCGGCCTTTTTTAAATTATTTCCATGGAGATTATTTTCAATAATTTTTTTGCAAACGCTATTTTGGATGATAGATTTGGGGGTTAAGGGCATCAGGAGCTGATGAGCTATCTGTTTTGTTCACTTATGTGTGTCCCTGTTGTGGGTAGCAAAATTTTTTTCTTTGCCCTCATCATATACCTTGTTATTTTGTTTAAATCACATATAGCTTTTATGTACATTTTTAATATTATTGTTAGAGATGAGTGAATCAAAGTTGACAAAGTGGAATTCGATCCGAATTTCAGGAAAAATGTGATTTGCAGCCAAATTTCCTTGCTCTTCATGGTAACGAGTCCCATTTTTTCCTAAAATGGCTGCTGCACGTGTGAGGACATAGAGCAAGGATTTTTGGGAAGGCCGGATTACCCATAATGCCATGCATGCAGCCAATCAGCAGCCAGCCAGCCCTGTGATATCACAGCCCTATAAATAGCCTCAGCCATCTTAGATTCTGCCGTGGCAAAACTAAAATATATTTGCCGTTCATAGGTGCAGTTACATGTTTCAAAGACCTTTTTGTCCTGTAATAGTGGCAAAATAAAAATATATTTGCTGTTCACTGTGGAGTTATACGTTCTAAAACCATTTTTGTCATGCATTAGTGGCAAAAATTAAATATATTTGCCGTTCAGTGGTGCAGTTAAATGTTCTAAAGCCTTTTGTGGTGTGTATAAATGGAAAAAAATAAGGGCCTATTTGCCATTCAGCAGTGCAGTTATATGTTCTAAAGCCCTTTTTGTCATGTAATAGTAAAATAAAAATATATTTGACGGTAAGCAGTACAGTTATATGTTCTAAAGCCTATTTTGTTGTGTATTAGTGGCAAAAGTAAAATGTATTTGCCGTTCAGCGGTGCAGTTATATGTTCTAAAGCGCTTTTTGTCTTGTATTAGTGGCAAAAGTAAAATATATTTGCCGTTCAGCAGTGCAGTTATATGTTATTTATTTATTTTTTCAAACAAGCTTTATTGGAAACTCAGCATCACAGTAAAGGTATTTATAAACAATGAAAGAATATGAAACAATGCCTCATCTGCAGTTATAGGTGTAAATTACAAAGCAATCAAGTTGTGTGACATGGAATAAGCTCTAAAGGTATAACATCTCAGATCCTAAATCCTCTATGTGTTTCCCATGCTCTCCATTGAGCCTTGAATTTAGGGACAGTGTGGCTTTCTTTTGACGTGATCTCCTAGAATCTATAGATGGAATCAACTTTCCCAGTCAATTGATCGAAGGAGGAGAGATCAGATGACAGCCAGTATCGAAGAACCAGTAGTCGTGCTGCTATGAGGAGTTTTTTTAAAAAGAAAGAGAGGTTTGGCTGCAGTGCTGTAAGGTGGTAGGCCTAGGAGGGCTAGTTGAGGAGATAGCAGGATGCTAGGACTTACAGATGTCATTGCATCTTTTAAATATCTCCACTAGTGTTGGTTAAGCACCAAAGTGCTCAGGTGCTCGAGTAGAACACCTCGGGATGCTCAGGTGCTCTACCAAGCACCCGAGCACAATGGAAATCAATGGGAGAACCCGAGCATTAAACCAGGCACCCCTGCTCTGAAGAGGGGAGGGTGTCTGGTTCATAGGAAAAGGTCAGAAATTGATAGAAACACCACTGGAATTGATTGGAAACAGCATGGGGATGGTGTCTGGATGTATCTTGGACTCCCAGCTCGCTGCTGGGAACGATGATGTCCGAGTAGTATGCAACTTATACAGACTGACTATAATATGCACCAAACCGAAGATAAAATAGATTTTAGAGGAAAAATCGGTAGGAAACATTCTTTCCTGTTTATTTACTTGTATATAAAGTGCAAGTGCTGCAAAAATTACAAGCAAGAGGCACTCCGATACAAGCTGTATATGACATAGAGGAGGGCCTCATTCACATTGTGGTACAATTGTTCAGGTAGTGGGACTCCTACACTGATAAAGCCTATGCACTAAGGGAAAGCTCTGCCAAAACTTACAAGGAACCGGCACTCCAATGCACCCTTTATTACACATAAAGGAGGGCATCATACACATCCTTGAAAAATTATGATTGATGGCCTGCTGGTGACCCTCTGAAACATTAGGGGTGAGGGTCTGATAGTGAGCTGACCATCTAAAATTATTTGTGGGCGAGGCCCTGTTGCCGAGCTGACCATCTAAAAAATGTTGTGGGCAAGGGCCTGCTGCCAAGCTGACCATCTAAAGAATTTTGTGGTTGAGGTCCTGCTGTCAAGCTGACCATCTAAAACATTTTGTGGACGAGGGCCTGCTGCCGAGCTGACCATCTAAAAATGTTTCTGGGCGAGGGCCTGCTGCTGAGCTGAGCCTCTAAAAAAATATGGTTGAGGGCCTGCTAGTAAACCTCAAAAACATTATGGGTAAGGGCCCGCTGCTAAGCTGACCCTCTAAAACATTAGGAGCGAGGGCAGCATAATAAGCATGTTGATATGTTGGAGGAGGAGGAAGAAAAAAGAGATATTGAACCATATACCCTTTTTAGTGGTAGAAGGGGTGCATTGGAAAACAGTGTATTCAATACACCATAAAAGCCACATTTAGAGTGCCTATATGTTCAGCCGCTTTCCTCTGGTGGAGTAGAGAAGTCAGGAGCAATCCAGACCTTGTTCATTTTTATAAGAGTCAACTGGTCAGCATTTTCAGTTGACAGGCAGTTGTGCTTATCGGTTATTATGCCCCCAGCAGCACTAAATACGTGCTCTGACAAAACGCTGGCGGCGGGGCAGGGCAGCACCCCCAAGGCGTAAATCACCAGTTCATGCCACGTTTCCAGCTTGGACACCCAAAAGTTGTAAGGCACACAGGGATCACTGGGGATGCTGACACGGTTTGCTACGTACTCCTTCACCATCTTTCAAAATGTTTCCCTCCTTGTGACACTAGGCCGTGCATCAGGTTGAAAGTGCTGGCGGATAGTCATAAAACTGTCCCAGGCCTTGGAGAGTGTTTCCCTACCTCTGTTGGAACTGCTGTGTGTACCCTCATCTTCCCTCTTTGATTTGGCCAAGGAACTAAGTACTCTGCAGCCAGCGTTGTCAGCTGGGAATTTTTGTAGCAATTTTTCCACAAGGATCTTCTGGTATTATACCATTTTGCTCATCCTCTCCACCATAGGAATGAGAGATGAGAAGTTCTCTTTGCAGCGGGGGTCGAGAAGGGTTAACAACCAGTAATCGGTGTTGGCCAAAATGCGTACAACGCGAGGGTCACTGGAAAGGCAGCCTAACATAAAAAGTCAGCCGTGTGCCAGAGTCCCAAGAGACAAGACTTTGCTGTACTCATCAGTAGGATGACTCTCAATCTCCTCATCCTCTTCCTCCTCTTCTACCTATCCACGCTGAACAGATAGATTAAAACTTCTATCGGTACTACCCTCTGCAGTGGAGGCAACCGTCTCCTGCTCCTCCTCCTCATCATCATCATCCAATTCACGCTGAGAAGACAAACTGAGGGTGGTCTGGCTTTCACCCTGTGTACTTTCTTCCTCCAGTTCTACCTCTTCCACATGCAAAGTGTCCGCCTTAATTGTGAGCAGCGAGCGTTTGAGTAAACACAGAAGTGGGATGGTTATGCTGATAATAGCGGCATTGGCGCTCCCCCTTCTGTGTTAATTCCTCAAAGTTCCGTAAAAAAAACCTCACAGAGGTCAGACATCAATGCCCACTTGTCGCTTGTGAAGAGCCAAAGCTGACTGGAAATGCTACGACCATGTTGCAGCTGGTATTCCACTACTGCCCTCTGCTGCTCACAAAGCCTGGCCAACATGTGGAACGTCGAGTTCCAGCACATGCTCAAGTTGTACAACAGTCGGTGAGTTGGCAATTGCAAGCGCTGCTGCAGTGTTGCTAGACTGGCGGAAGCTGTTGATGACTTGCGGAAATGGACACACCTTCACCAGTAGCTCAGGCTAATTGGGGTAGGTTTTGAGAAACCTCTGAACCACTAGGTTGAACACATGGGCTAGGCATGGTATGTGTGTAAGCTTGCCGAGCTCCAAAGCCGCCAACAAGTTACGGCCATTATCAAACATAACCATGCCTGGTTGTAGGTTGAGTGGCTAGCTCAGTCTGGTCCCTTATCCCCTGCCACAGTTCTGCAGCAGTGTGCTGTTTGTAAACTAAGCAGATCAGCTTATGCTCGGCCTGTTGCCCCTTCCCCACTGCAGTGCTACACTGCTTCCAGCTACTGACTGATGGCTGACTGGTGCTGCAAGATGATATTTCAGAGGTGGAAGTGGAGGAGGAGGCAGAGGAGGAGAAGGGGGGGGGGGGGGGGTTGCAGCCACTAACGTAGGTGGTGGTGGAAACCCTGATGGAAATAGAGCCTGCAATCCTTGGCGTCAGTATCACCTTTGCCATCCCAGGGTACTACTCTCTCCTGGCCTCCACAACGTTAAACCAGTGTGCCGTCAGGGAAATATAACGTCCAAAAGCACTTATCCATGTGTCAGTCGTTAAGTGGATCTTCCCAATAACTGCATTGGTCAGGGCACTGGTGATGTTACGGGACACATGCTGGTGTAAGGCTGGGACTGCACACAGCGAAAAATATTGGCGACAGGGAACAGAGTACCGCGGGACAGCCACCACCATCAGGCTGTGGAAAGCCTCATTGTCCACAAGACTAAATGGCAACATTTCCAGGGCCAGCAATTTGGAAAGGTGCGCATTTAGTTCTATGGTCTGTGGGTGGGTGGCTGGGTATTTGCGCTTTCGTTCAAAGGCCTGGGGTATAGACATCTGTACGCTGCGCTGAGATGCAAAAGTGAATGTGCTGGCTGATGGTGCTTGCGAAGGTCCAGGTGCATGGCAGGAGGCATCCAGGGCTGCGTCTTGGACAGGGGATTGGTCAGCATGTAATACAGGGGAAGAGGAGGCAATGGTGTGTCCGCACTTTCTTCAAAAAAGTGCCAGACTGCGGAACACCTGCCCCTTGGCAAGGTAGATGGTCGCAAGTGCTCCCTTTTGCCATCCCACTGCCTCTTCCAGCATTTTGCGGTGCTGCGGATCCCTCCCCCTTTGTACTGCTGTCCTCACTCGGCTTGTCACCTTCCCAGGTTGGGTCAGTGACTTCATCGTCCAACACCTCTTCTTCCACTTCCTCACTCTGGTCATCCTCCTGACTTGTAGACCTAACAACAGCCTCAGTTATTGACAACTGTGTCTCATCATTGTCATCCACCTCGTGAAACACTAATTGCCGTTCCCCACCGTCACCTTCTTCAGACTGTGGATGCTCCAAAGTTTGGGAATCAGTGATCAAGATCTCCTCATGTCAAGCGGGCTTGGGATAGGCCCAAATTAAGAAATGGCGATGAAAACAGCTCCTCCGAATTTCTGAGTGTTGGATCACTTGTTTGCCAAGATTCTACATGGTGGTTGGAAGGAGTATCAGGGTGAGGATTCTGTTGACCAGACTCTTGGCTACTTAGACTGGACTTTTTGAAAGACAGGGTGGTCTGGAAGCATTATCTGCTACAATCCAACCGAATGACAGCAGGCACAGTTTCAACGCGCCCAGGGCCATTGCCTCTGTGTGCACCATTAGCAGCACGGCCACTTCCACGTCTCTTACTGCTCGCCTTGTGCATATTAAAGGGTATAAATGCTTGCAAGTCTGTCACACATACAGTAGCGCAGGTTTTGTAAGTGTATAGAAACATAGAAACATAGAATGTGTCGGCAGATAAGAACCATTTGGCACATCTAGTCTGCCCAATATACTGAATACTATGAATAGCCCTTGGCCCTATCTTATATGAAGGATGGCCTATTCCATGCATGCTTAAACTCCTTCACTTTATTTGCAGCTACCACTTCTGCAGGAAGGCTATTCCATGCATCCACTACTCTCTCAGTAAAGTAATACTTCTTGATATTACTTTTAAACCTTTGCCCCTCTAATTTGAAACTATGTCCTCTTGTAGCAGTTTTTCTTCTTTTAAATATTCTCTCCTCTTTTACCTTGTTGATTCCCTTTATGTATTTAAAAGTTTCTATCATATCCCCTCTGTCTCGTCTTTCTTCCAAGCTATACATGTTAAGTTCCTTTAATCTTTCCTGGTAAGTTTTATCCTGCAATCCATGTACCAGTTTAGTAGCTCTTCTCTGAACTCTCTCCAAAGGATCAATATCCTACTGGAGATATGGTCTCCAGTACTGAGCACAATACTCCAAATGAGGTCTCACTAGTGCTCTGTAGAGCGGCATGAGCACCTCCCTCTTTCTACTGGTAATGCCTCTCCTTATACACCCAAGCATTCTGCTAACATTTCCTGCTGCTCTATGACATTGTCTGCCTACCTTTAAGTCTTCTGAAATAATGACCCCTAAATCGCTTTCCACAGATACTGAGGTTAGGACTGTATCACAGATTTTATATTCTGCTCTTGGGTTTTTACGTCCCAGGTGCATTATTCTTGCACTTGTCAACATTACATTTTAGTTGCTAGATTTTTGACCATTCCTCTAGTTTTCCTAAATCCTTTTCCATTTGGTGTATCCCTCCAGGAACATCAACCCTGTTACAAATCTTTGCGTCATCAGCAAAAAGACATACATTACCATCAAGGCCTTCTGCAATTTCGCTGATAAAGATATTAAACAATATGGGTCCCAGAACAGATCCCTGAGGTACCATACTGGTAACAAGACAATGGTCTGAATATACTCTATTGACTACAACCCTTTATGCGCAAATAAAATACACAGAATGCCACAGATATTTTTAGGATGCGCCTATGTTAAACAGGAGGTATAGTGCAAGTAATGTCACTGTCACCACCGCCTAATAAAATATTACACTGAATGAATGTCACTGATATTTAGGATACACAAACGTTATACAGGGGGTATATTGCAAGTAATGTCGTTGTCACTACAGCCTAATAAAAAATTACACTCAATGAATGTCACTGATATTAAGTATGCGCACACGTTAAACAGGAGGTATAGTGCAAGTAATGTCACTGTCACCACCGCCTAATAAAAAATTACACTGAATGAATGTCACTAATATTTAGGATGAGCACACGTTAAACAGGAAGCATAGCATAAGTAATGTCACTGTAACCACATCCTAATAAAAAATTACACTGAATGAATGTCACTAGGGTTGAGCGAACCCGAACTATATAGTTCGGGTGCGTACCGAAATTTAGGATTTTTGGAACCCGGACCCGAACCCGAACATTTCTGTTAAAGGTCGGGTTTGGTGTTTGGCGATTTCTTAGCGCTTTTTGAAAGGCTGCGGAGCAGCCATTCAACAAGTGTTTTACTGTGTGACCTTAGAAGCCATCACAGCCATGCCTACTAATGGCATGGCTGTGAATGGCCAGTGTCGCATGTGACCAAGCCATCTATATAGGCTGGAGTCACGTAGCGCTGCACGTCACTCTGCTGTGCTTAGTGTAGGGAGAGGATGCTGCTGCTGTGAGGAAGAGAATAGGACAGAATCTTTACTCAGAACTCCAATTGAACTCAGCGATCTACATAGATTTAGTTGTGTGGGTACAGTGCACAATCGTGTTACCTTGCCCTGAGTCCAGTGACAGAGAAAAATAACTTATCCGTCTGTTAGTTAGCTGGGCGGCAGCGGACATTTTATGCAAGCTCAGTGCACCAGCACTGCATATGTGCTTTTGTGACATTCAAATCCAAGCTTGAAATACTGCAATAATAATCTGGTTTTAAAAAAACACCCTTTTTTGGCAATATCCTACATATGGTGCCTTTACAGCATTAGTCAGTGTGCAATTTAATCTAGAAATACAGCTATAATTTATTTGGTTTTTAAAAACACCCCTTTTGGGCAAAATACTTAATATTCCAGCCGTTGCTGCATCTGTGATGGTTAAAAACAAGTTTGAAATACTTTAATAATTTTCTGGCTTTGAAAAAACACCCTTTTTTGGCAATAACCTTCATCTTGGGCCTCTGCCGCATTAGTCAGTGTGCAATTTAAGCTAGAAATACAGCTATAATTTTCTGGGTTTTAAAAAACACCCTTTTTGGGCAAAATATACAATTTTACAGCCCTTGCTACATCTGTACGTCTGAAATTCAAGCATCATATACAGCTGTCAAATTCTGTTAGTAAAAAAAAAACACCCTTTTTGGGCAAAATACTTAATATTGCAGCCCTTGCTGCATCTGTTATTGTTAAAAACAAATTTGAAATACTTCAATAATTTTCTGGCTTTGAAAAAATACAAATTTTTGGCAATAACCTTCATTTTGAGCCTCTGCCGCAATGGTCAGTGTGCAATTTAAGCTATAAATACAGCTATAATATTCTAGGTTTTAAAAAAACACCCTTTTTTGGCAAAATACACAATTTTACAGCTCTTGCTGCATCTGCACGTGTGAAATTCAAGCGTTATATACAGCTGTCGTATTCTGTTAGTAAAAAAAAAACACCTTTTTTGGGCAAAATACTTAATATCTTTTTTTTTTTTTCAGCAATAAATTTTTATTGAATGGCATATAGTAAATAAGACAGTTTACAAATTATGCATACCAAACACAAGTAATAATACATACAAATAAAATAAAGAAGAAATAATAATATAAAGTACCAAGTTGCAAGTATAAAAGTATACAATCATTGTATATAGCTTGTTCCAGAGATGTTACCTCTAGGTCTATTGCATCGTACACAGTATATATTATAGCAAGGAGATACGTCTCAAGCACCAATGCACAGTACCCGTATACCTCGAGGTTAAAGCAGGTAGTGTGGAAGCGGAACCGCGTATGTGCTAGACAACCAGAGCATCCATGTGTTGTGTGTTGCTATTCTATTTTTCATAGATGAGACAAAGGTGAACTTGCACTGCATATGGTAATTAACCAGGTTAACGACTTTGTTGGTCGATAGGGTCTGCAGATCTTTCCACCGACGAGCAATCACCTTTTTAGCTGCTGAGAGAATATGAGCTATTATTTTCCTACTGTCATTAGGTATGTCCCCTAGACCAATGCTGAGAATCGCCAATTCTGGAGTTACTACCTCTGTGAATCCTGTAACCTCTTTTATTATTTTTGACACTGATGTCCAGAAGTGGGTTAGGGCAGAGCAGCTCCACCACATATGATACGGTGTGCCGATCTGTCCGCATCCCCTCCAACACAACGGTGAGTAATCCGGATTGGTATGAGCTAACCTGTTTGGGGTAAGGTACCATCTCATTTGGATTTTTCTATTCTGCTCGGCATGATTTATGCATTTCGAGGACTTCATGGACCAGAATAAAGCGTCAGTCCATTCATCCAGCGTGAATTCCTTCTCCATTTCAGACTCCCACTTATGCATGAAGGGTTTCTTAACTTCCCCACCTGCTGACTGCAGGAAAGAATACCAAGAAGAGAGGCTGGAATGAGGGCGGGCATCTGCGCTAAGAATCTTGCCAAGTGAGTCTCGCTCATTTACTGTTATATCTAAGTTGAGTGATGTAAGAAAATGGCGGATCTGAAGATACTGATAAAACACAGAGTTAGGTAAATTAAAGCTAGCACGTAAAGATTCAAAGGTACACAAAACATATTGCTCAAACAGGCTCCCCAAAGTGGCTATCCCAAAATTTAGCCAACTGGTAAGTCAGAGCGTGGGGATGTGGTACTCAATGACCGTTATAGGAAACTGCCTCTTCTATATAGAAACGGGAGTTCTACTTTTACATCCATGAGCCCAGGCAAATATAGAAGCTTGCATTGTGTCTAATGGCAAGGGGAAAATAAAAGGCTTCAGTACATACGCTGCCAATAGTGACTTCAACGATCTCCTTTTAACATAGACCTCCTCAATCGCCATCCATTTATGTGACGATGATGGAGACCACCATTCCATTGACTGATCCAGTAAATTAGCCATATAATAACTGTAGAGGTCAGGAACCCCCAGACCCCCCTTCCTAAGAGCCGGGAACAATACATTCTTACTGATCCTGGGGTGAGAGCCTCCCTATATAAGCCCCATCATGTCATCTTGCAACTGTTTAATGTAAGCCCTAGGGAATTTCAACGGGATACATCTGAACATGTACAAGATCTTTGGGAGCACCATCATTTTTACTACATTAATTTTTGCTATCCATGAAAGTACCCCTTTGTTATATTTAGAGTAGTCCTTTTGTAGTTCAGCCCTTAATAATTTATGATTAAGCGAGATCATACTGTGTAACGAGCTGGATAACTCTACTCCCAAATATCTTATTGATTCAGATGCCCAGTTGAAAGGATACTTAATACTGAGAACCCTATGCATGCTCTCATGGGGAGTACATTAGTTTTACTAACATTCAGTTTGTAATATGAAACGGATGAGTACTGATCCAAAATCTCTAATGCAGCTGGTAATGAGTTTAAAGGATTAGTAGGCGTCAAAATGACGTCATCTGCATACAATCCAATGCAGTGCGAGTACTTCCCCACCGCAATCCCCGACATCCGCACACAGCCACGCATCTTCTCAGCCATAGGCTCCATCACCAGCGCGAATATCAGGGGTGACAGCGGGCACCCTTGTCTAGTCCCGTTTGTAATTGAGAAAGGAGCAGACAAAAAACCTGAAGCCAGGACGTTCGCGCTCGGTGCTGTATAAAGCCCCAAAATAGCTTGTAGGAAATGACCCTCAAACCCAAACTTCCTAAGAGTTTGGTCCAGGAACCCCCAGTGCACTCTGTCAAACGCTTTTTCCGCGTCTAAGGATACAAAGACCGTGGGGGCCCTGGACCAACCCGCTATTTGGATCAAGTCTATCATTTTCCTAGTACCATCCCTACATTGTCTCCCTGGCACAAAGCCAACCTGGTCCTGATTAATCAAAGCCGGTAATACAGTGCTGAGGCGGGTGGCAAGTAACTTAGCAAACAGCTTGAGATCAGCATTCAGTAGGGAGATTGGCCTGAAGTTTTCGGGGGCGTCTGGAGATTTCCCTGGTTTAGGTAGGGTGACTACAGTGGCCTTAAGCATTTCTGGAGGAATATTCCCCGATAACAGAAATGAGTTATATAACTTAGTTAAGTAAGGGATTAAGGTTGAGTGAAATGTTTTATAATATTCCACTGGAAAACCGTCAGGTCCAGGAGCCTTATTAGACAGTGTGGCATTAATGGTTTTTAAGATCTCTTCTGGGGAGAATGGCCTGTTAAGACTGCTGAGTTCATCAGCAGAGATTCTAGGTAGCTTAAGGGAGTCTAGGTATGCAAATATTGACTCCTCGGATGGTTGTACTGTGCTACCGTTCTCCCGTAGGTTATATAGGGAGGAGTAATATGACGCAAAAGCGTCCGTTATTTCTTGTGGGTGAGTGAATACTTTATGTTTATATTTTAAGCTAGTTATCCTAGCCGCGGCTTTATGACTTTTCAATCTGCGAGCCAAGAGCGCCCCTGCTCTATCTCCAGCTTGATAATAGTTGGACTGTAACCATTTCATCCCTAATTCCTGATGGTAAAGGAGGATAGATCTCAATGCAGATCTACACTCCTGAAGAGCTGTTAACGTGGTGTGAGTGTTATACATTTTATGGCATTGTTCCGCATTCTGTAAGCGAGTAAGGGCATCCTGTATTGCCTGGTTCCTATTTCTATTCACCCTCGCCGCTAGCTGCAGCAGGACCCCTCTCATAAATGCCTTGTGCGTAAGCCGTAAAGTATTGACACTGATGTCAGGGAGGTCATTAAATGCCAGGAATTCTTGCATAGTATCTGTGATCTTTCTGACTCTATCTGGACACTTTAGTAGATAGGTATTCAGTCTCCACTGTGGTCTAGGTAGGGCAGGAACCCCATCATCTATATCAATACTAACCGGAGTGTGGTCTGACCAGGTTGCTCCCCCAATGTCGGACCGTATCACCCTATGCAGGATGCTTTTAGAGACTAGAATGTAATCAATGCGAGATTGAGAGAGGTGTACTGTAGATATGAACGTATAATCACGCTCATTACTATGCTGGTAGCGCCAGATATCATGAAACGCAGACTCATACAGTGTAGATTGAAGCTCTGCACGAGTACACCCTTGTGCAGATTTAAAATCCAGTGTTGCATTCACCGGGATGTTGAAATCTCCTCCCATTATGACCTCCCCTTCCGCCAGTTTCTCTACTTTATTGAACAGCCTCCTGCAGAAGGCCACCTGCCCGACATTAGGGGCATACACAGACACCAAAGTGAATGGTTTACTATCCAGTGTACACAGTAGAATGAAATATCTCCCCGCCGAGTCAGTTACACATTTCTTTAAGGAGAAAGTGATTGCAGACTTTACCCCAATAAGCACCGCTGCATTCCTTTTTTTCCTAGTATGTGAGTGAAATAACACTGTAAAATTTTTATGTTTACACCTGAACGCGTCCTTGCTCAACAGATGCGTTTCTTGCAATAATATGACATCACATTTAGCTTTAAAAACTTCTGACCAGAGTTGCGTGCGCCTGAATGGAGAGTTCAGACCATGCACATTGAGGGATAATACTTTTAGCCCCATGACACATGTATAAAATGCCTTTGTGTCACACATCTCCTCAATGTCTCATGGGAACCCTTTGGGACCAACACACACTCCGTTCCAGCCACATACTTAATAGACATTGGTACCAACAAAAAAGAAAAACAAGACAGATGAAAAATAAAATAAAACGTTAACTGAAGTGTGGTAATTACGGCCTAACTGGCCCGACCAGATAGATGCAGGTCTAGGGACCTATAGAACAAGTCCAGCAGGGGCAAAAAGAACGAAATTAGCTCCTTGCTTCGGACTAACATTGAGTAATGAGAACAGTCAATCTTCTACTCCTGTATGAAAATACTCACATATCAAGCAACGTCCCAGTCCGGAGGAATCCTGTCTGGACGCGTGGTGGGCTCCTTTGCTTTAGAATTGCCTTCACTCATGATACCCCATTCGCTCAGGCGTTTAACCGCTCCTTGCGGTGAATTGAAGATCTGTAAGCTGCCATCATAGGTGACCAGTAACTTCACTGGGAAACCCCAGCGATACTTTATCTGATGTTGCCTTAGGACGGTTGTTATCGGGGCAAATTCCCTTCTTCTTGCGAGGGTAGCTGCGGAAAGGTCTGCATAGACCGTAATACCTTTAAAGTCCTCTGTCGGATTCGCATCCTGTCTCAGGACTCTCAGAAATGCATCTTTAACTGTGTAGAAATGAATCCTGGCAATGGTATCACGCGGCAGGGATGGATCAAGCCCCTTGGCTTGGGCACTCTGTGTATACGATCTATAATCAGATCCCTTTCAGTGGTATCAGGCAATGTGGCTTTAATAAGTTGCTGCAGAAAATGCTCCAGCTCGTTTGCTTCCACAGATTCTGGAATTCCGCGGATTCTGCCGTTATTCCGTCTATGTCTGTCTTCCAGATCCTGGAGCTTAGCCGTCAGTTTGGCTATGTCTTCCTCCATAGCCTCATGGGCATATATCAGCGTATTGTGGGAGGAGGCGAATTCGGCCATCTTAGTCTCCATGTGGGACGTGGATTTCTGGATATTCGATCTGAGGTCCTTAAGAAGCCCCAGCATGTCCTCCTTCATAGAGGAACATAAGCTCTCTAGCATGGAGCGCATGATGTCTGCCGTTAGATGTGTGGAATCGAGGGCTTCTCTCTCCTTCCCGCGAGCATCAGCAGAGTAAGATGCAGAAGGCACTGGAGTTCCCGCCTGAGAGGCCGGCGTGCAGGCCGGAGATGGCGCCTCTCTCTGCCCAGAATCGGCCGGAGTTGCTTTGCCAAAGAATTCAGTCAGTTTGGCCGGAGCAGGACGCCTCCTGACTTTCCCCATGGCTAAGGCAGAGTATCGGGCTCTCAATAGTCGAATAAATACCTCAGGAGTAGTAGCTGTGAACCGCTGGAGGAATGTTATGTCCGGAGCAGACGCGCTATGCAACCGGCGCCATCAGCGTGCAGGCCACGCCCCCCAAAATACTTAATATCGCAGCCTTTGCTGCATATGTCATTGTGAGATACACCCTTTAGATACCGTGGTTCTATTTTGCTAGAACAAAACTTAACATTTTGGGAAAAAAAAAAGCTTAATTTTGCAGCCTTTTCTGCATATGTCATTGTGAGATATACATTTTAGATACTGTGGTTCTATTCTGCTAATAATAAAACACCCATTTTGGGCAAAAACTTTAATTGCGGCCTAGTCTGCATCTGTACGTGTAAGATACACCCTTTACATACGTTGGTTCTATTCTGCTATTAGAAAAACACCCATTTTGGGCACAAAACTTAATTTAGCAGCTTTTGCTGCATATGTCATTGTGAGATACACCCTTTAGATACTGTGGTTCTATTCTGCTATTGATAAATCACCCATTTTGGGCAGAAAATCTTTAATTGAGGCCTAGTCTGCATCTGTATGTGTGAGATACACCCTTTTCATACTGTGGTTCTATTCTGCTGTTAGAAAAACACCAATTTTTGGCAAAAATCTTTAATTGAGGCCTAGTCTGCATCTCTATGTGTGAGATACACTCTTTACATACTGTGGTTCTATTATGCTATTAGAAAAAAAAAATTAGGGCAAATTTTTTTGGTCAGCCTTTGCTGCATATGTCATTGTGAGAAACACCCTTTAGATACTGTGGTTCTATTCTGTTATTAGAAAAACACTCATTTTGGGCAAAAATCTTAAATTGCGGCCTAGTCTGCATCTGTATGTGTGAGATACACAATTTAGATAATGTGGTTCTATTCTGCTTTAAAAAAAAACACACATTATTAGCAAAAATCCTAAATTGCGGCCTAGTCTACATCTGTACATGTGAGATACACCATTTAGATACTGTGGTTCTATTCTGCAATTAAAAAAAAACACCCATTTAGGACAAGATCCTAAATTTGAGAAATATGAGGAGAGCGTCAAATAAGGGACGTGGCCCCGGTCATGGTGCTGCTGGTGGAGCTCCTGCTGCAGTGAGAGGACGTGGTCTATCTGTGCCAGCTACACGCACAAGTGGAACACCTTCCTCAGGTGCGAGTAGGCGACAGAACCTGCAGCAGTATTTGGTCGGGCCTAATGCGGCTCTCCGAACGGTGAGGCCAGAACAAGTACAGGCGATAGTAGGTTGGGTTGCTGACAATGCCTCCAGTTCCTTCACATTGTCTCCTACCCAGTCTTTTGCTGAAAGATCAGAGTTGGCACCTGCAGCCGATGTCCATCAGTCTTTCACCTCACCCCCTTGCTATTCAGCCAAGCAGTCTGAGCCCCAAGTCATGCAGCACTCTCTTCTGCTTTTTGGTGACTCTGTTAGCAGGGTTTTCCAGGGCCATCCACCTAGCCCTGCTCCAGAAGTGGAAGAGGGGCAACCACTTATGTTTCAAGATGAGTACATGGGAGGACCACCGCAGCACGTCTCTGATGATGATGAAACACAGGTGCCTACTGCTGGGGCTTTCAAAAGTGTGCAGACCGACAAGGAGGGGGCAGGGGTGAAGACTGTGTGGAAGATGATGTGGAGGATGATGAGGTCCTTGACCCCACATGGAATCAAGGTCATGCAAGTGACCTGTGTAGTTCGGAAGAAGAGGCGGTGGTCGCACAGAGCCACCAGCACAGCAGAAGAGGGAGCAGGGTGCAAAAGCAGAGCGGCCATCCTCTAGACAGTACGCCTGCTACTGCCCACCACAGCAAGGGACCAAGCACACCAAAGCCAGCTCCAAGGAGTTCCCTGGCATGGCAGTTCTTCAGACAATGTGCTGATGACAAGACATGATTGGTTTGCACGCTGTGCAATCAGAGCCTGAAGCGAGGCATAAAAGTTCTCAACCTGTGCACAACCTGTATGACAAGGCATCTAAGTGTAAAGCAAGAGCTGCAGTGGAGTAGACACCTCAAGAACCAAGAAAGGTCTCTGGCTCCTCCTGCTTCCTCTTCTGCTGCAGTCTCGGCCTCTAAATCCACCTCTGGAGTGACAGTGCCACCTGCCACCCTGCAAACAGAGGTTCTGCCAGTAACACCACCATCTGGGTCACCAAGCATCTCTAAAATGTCCCAAAAGCGTTCAGCTCTCCATCTCCCAAACACTGGAGCGGAAGAGGAAGTACCCCCTTACCCACCTGTGATCCTAGGCCCTGAATGCCAGCATTTCAAAATTACTGGCCTATGAAATTGTGTCATTCTGTCTGGTGGAGACAGAGAGTTTTAAAAGCCTTATGGCTTTTTCCAGGCGTGCCATCCCGTCCCTGCACAACCAAGTGGGGGACAAAATCAGGTGTGCACTGCGCAACACCATCTGTAGCAAGGTGCACCTAACTACGGATACGTGGACCAGTAAGCACGGTCAGGGACGTTATATCTCCATAACAGCACACTGGGTAAATGCAGTGGCGGCTGGGCCTGAGACAGATAGCAGTTTGCTGTATGTCCTTTCACCACTGAGGATTGCAGGGCGCTTCAGTTTGCCTCCTGTTTCTTCCTCCTTCTACTCCGCTTCCTCATCCTCTACCGACTCCTCATCCGGTCAGCGTAACACCTTCACCCCCTAGTTCAGCACAGCCAGGGGTAAACGACAGCAGGCAGTTTTAAAAATTATCTGGAGGGGAAAAAACGTGACTACACACATCATTTTAGATTGGTTTTTAAAACTTATCTGTTTGGGGGACAAACCCCACACCGCGCAGAAGAACGGGCCTTGAACAACAGACCGATGAGTGGTTGGTGCCAGTGAGCCTCAAGCACGGCCTGGTGGTGTGCGATAATGGGCAAAATCTCGTAGCAGCTCTGGGACTAGCCGGTTTGACGCACATCCCTTGCCTGGCGCATGTGCTGAATTTAGTGGTGCAGAGATTCCTTAAAAATTACCGATATGTCAGAACTGCTGCATAAAGTGTGGGCCATCTTTCGGTGTTCTCACCCTGCTGCTGCTCGCCTGTCAGCACTGTAGCTTAACTTCGGGCTTCCCGCTCACTGCCTCATATGCGACGTGCCCACGAGGTGGAACTCCACCTTGCTAATGCTGGCCAGACTGTGCGAGCAGCAGTAGGCGATAGTGGAGTTTCAGCTGCAGCACACACGGATGAGTCGCTCGGCGGAACAGCATCACTTCACCACCAATGACTGGGCTTCCATGCGAGACCTGTGTTCCTAGTACTCCACCAACATGGCCAGTGCCGATAACGCCATTTTCGCTCTTACTATCCCTCTTCTATGCCTCCTTGAAAAAATGCTGCTGGCGATGATGGAAGAGGATGTGGAAGAGGAGGGGGATGAGGAAGAGGGATCATTTTATAGGGTTTCCGGCCAGTCATTCACAAGTGGCCCCGAGAGTGGGTTCCTGCACCCACAAACGCCAGGGCACAGTTCTAGAGGATGACGAGGTGGAGGGTGAGGAGGAGGAGATGGAGGAAGAGGAACTGTGTTCACAGCAGGGTGGCACCCAAACCAGCTCATGATCATCACTAGTGCATGGGTGGGGGGATACAGAGGAGACTGAAGATACACCTCCCACAGAGGACAGCTTTTCATTGCCTCTGGGCAGCCTGGCACACATGAGCGATTACATGCTGCAGTATCTCTGCAACGACGGCCGAGTTGTCCACATTCTAACTTGTGCTGATTACTGGGTGGCCACGCTGCTGGATCCCCGTTACAAGGACAATGTACCATCCTTAATTTCATCACTGAATATGTCATCACTGAATACATCATTACGTCATCGTAAGATGAGCAAGTACAAGCACACGCTGGTAGATGTGCTGCTGGTGGCATTCCCACCTGACAGCGGGGGCACAGTGGAAGCACAAGATGAAGGCAGAGGAGGAGGAGGAGGAAAAGGTCGCCAACGCAGCTGGGGCACCACGAGCACCTCAGAAGGCAAGGTTAGCATGGCCGAAATGTGGAAAAGCTTTGTCAGCACGCCACAGCAACCAGCACCACCAGCTGATATGAAACGTCTTAGCAGGAGGTAGCATTTCAACAACATGGTGGAGCAGTATGTGTGCACACGCCTACACATACTGAATGACAGTTCTGCCCCCTTCAACTTCTTCATCTCCTAATTGGGCACACGGCCTGAGCTTGCCCTTTACGCCTTTTAGGTGCTGGCCTGCCCTGCAGCCAGTATATTGTCTGAAAGTGTGTTTAGCACAGCAGAGGCTGTTATCACAGACAAGCGCAGCCGCCTGTCCACAGCAAATATGGACAAGCTCACGTTCTTTAAAATGAACCAGGCATGGATCCCACAGAACTTGTCCATACCTTGTGCAGAATAGACATGTATACAGGCCTTGACCAGCAATTGTTATACTACAGCACAATTGCTCATTGTTGTATTTTGGATATTTCACCCTAATAAAAAAAAATATATTAAAACCAAAAACCAGTGTTGGTTACCTCATCCTCCTCCACCGCCGCTTCCACCTACACCGCTACATCCACCGCCTACTCAAACTCCTACTCCATATGGACCTCCACCTAATAAATCAAGTAACTTTTTTTTTTATTTGTACATATTTTTTTTATTTTATGTAATCTCACTAATTTGTCTGTTACTTTTTCAGGTGAAATTCACAATTTTTTGGGTGTGATATACCTCTGCTCTACTTAGTAGACAGGTAAAAAAAAAATCACTAATTTGTCTGTTACATATTCGGGTGAAATTAACCATTTTTTGGGTGTGATATAGCACTGCTATACCTAGTAGACAGGTAAAAAAAAATCATTCATTTGTCTGTTACATATTCGGGTGAAATTCACCAATTTTTGGGTGTGATATACCCCTGCTCTACCTTGTAGACAGGTAACATTTCACTAATTTGTCTGTTACATATTCGGGTGAAATTAACCAATTTTTGGGTGAGATATACCCGGGCTGTACCTAGTAGACAGGTAAAAACATTTCACTAATTTGTCTGTTACATTTTTTTGTTAAATTCGCCAATTTTGGAGTGCACCCTAATAAAAAATATATATTAAAACCAAAAACCAGTGTCATCCTCCTCCACCGCCGCTTCCACCTACACCGCTACATCCACCGCCTACTCAAACTCCTACTCCATATGGACCTCCACCTCATAAATCAAGTAACTTTTTTTTTATTTGTACTTTTTTTTTTATGTCATCTCATTAATTTGTCTCTTACTTGTTTGGGTGAAATTCTAAATTTTTGGGGTTTGATATACCTCTGCTCTACCTAGTAGACAGGTAAAAAAAAATCACTAATTTGTCTGTTACATATTCGGGTGAAATTCACAAATTTTTAGGGTGTGATATACCCCTGCTCTACCTAGTAGACAGGTAACATTTCACTAATTTGTCTGTTACATTTTCGGGTGAAATTCACCAATTTTTGGCAGTGATTTACCCCGACTGTACTTAGTAGACAGGTAAAAACATTTCACTAATTTGTCTGTTACATTTCCGGGTAAAATTAACCAATTTTTGGGTGTGATATACCACTGCTATACCTAGTAGATAGGTAAAAAAACATCATTAATTTGTCTGTTACATATTCGGGTGAAATTCACCAATTTTTGGGAGTGATATACCCCTGCTCTACCTTGTAGACAGGTAACATTTCACTAATTTGTCTGTTATATATTCGGGTGAAATTAACCAATTTTTGGGTGTGATATACCCGGGCTGTACCTAGTAGACAGGTAAAAACATTTCACTAATTTGTCTGTTACATTTTTTAGTTAAATTCACCAATTTTTGGGTGTGATATACCACTGTTATACCTAGTAGATAGGTAAAAAAACATCATTAATTTGTCTGTTACATATTCGGGTGAAATTCACCAATTTTTGGGAGTGATATACCCCTGCTCTACCTTGTAGACAGGTAACATTTCACTAATTTGTCTGTTATATATTCGGGTGAAATTAACCAATTTTTGGGTGTGATATACCCGGGCTGTACCTAGTAGACAGGTGAAAAAATGTCATTAATTTGTCTGTTACATTTGTGGGTAAAATTTACCAATTTTTTGGTGTGATATACCATACCACTGCTCTACCTAGTAGACAGGTAAGAAAATTTCACTAATTTGTCTGTAACATTTTCGGGTGAAAGTAACCAATTTTTGGGTGTGATATACCACTGCTATACCTAGTAGACAGGTAAAAAAAATGTCATTCATTTGTCTGTTACATATTTGGATGAAATTCACCAATTTGTGGGTGTGCTATACCCCTGCTCTGCCTAGTAGACAGGTAAACACATTTTACTAATTTGTCTGTTACATATTCGGGTGAAGATCACCAATTTTTGGGTGTGATATACCCAATTTTTGGGTGTGATGTACCTAGTAGACAGGTAAAATTTCACTAATTTGTATGTTATATATTCGGGTGAAATTCACCAATTTTTGGGTGTGATATAGCCTACCATGTTGATCACGGTTAAGGGCGAATCTGGGTTCCACGAAGGAGAGGGAGCATGAGAAAGAGAGACCACATCTAAGGGAGGTTGGATTTTTGAAAGGGAGTGGGTAATTGCTGCACTCCCCCTCCTTTCCTTCATATCTTCCGTTTTAATAAATTCTCCCACATTTCCGCTCAATCTCAATTAAATTTCATCCATTGATCTCCCTTGGAAGTGCTATCCCTTTCTCACACTCACTCTCCGGCGTGGAACCCTAATTCGCCGATAACCGTGATCAACATGGTAGGCGCAGAAAAGAACATCGATAGTTGATAGAGCAGATTTTAAATTGGATCGTGAATATCACGGGGACGTGCGACCTGGTGGGGCAGTATTTGTGCACATGCCTACACGTACTGACTTATGGGTCTGCCCCCTGCAACTTCTGGGTCTTCAAATTGGGCACATGGCCTGATCTTGCACTTTACGCCTTAGAGGTGCTGGCCTGCCCTGCAGCCTGTTTATTGTCTGAACATTTGTTTAGCACGGCTGGAGGGGGTTATCACAGGTTATATTTCCCAATGTTTTGGGGTGTACCCTAATTTAAAAATAAAAAATTAAATTTAAAACCAAAAACCAGTGTTGGCTACCTCCTCCTCCACCGCCACTTCTACCTACACCGCCACATCCACTGCCTCTTCAACCTCCTACTCCATAAGGACCTCGCCCTCCTAGATCAAGATTATTATTTTTTATGTTTATGTGTTTTATGTTATTTGAAGTCATTTCCCTATCCAATTTTTTTGCAGAGCACTTGCTATGCTCTTAACCACATTTTGCTGGCACTTGCAACCCTCTAGCCCTTTCCATGACATTTTAGAGCCATTTTATTGCTCAGAAGTACAGGTCCCCATTGACTTCAATGGGGTTTAGGTTCGTGGTCAAGTTCGGGTCCTGAACTCAAACTTTTTTTTGAAGTTCGGCTGAACCCGTCGAACCCAAACATGCAGGGGTCCGCTCAACTTTAATTATTAAATAATGAGAATGATTTAAAGGCACATGAAGGCTGTGTGTCTCCTAATTCCGAATGGTTTAGGCTACTTTCACACTAGCGTTCGGAGCGGGTCCGCTCCTATAATGCAGACGTTTGCATCCGTTCAGAACGGATCCGTCTGCATTATAACTTAGAAAAATTTCTAAGTGTGAAATTAGCCTGAGCGGATCCGTTCATACTTTACATTGAAAGTCAATGGGGGACGGATCCGCTTGAAGATTGAGCCATATGGTGTCATCTTCAAGCGGATCCGTCCCCATTGACTTCCATTATAAGTCTGGACGGATCCGCTCACCTCCGCACGGCCAGGCGGACACCCGAACGCTGAGCGCTGGCAGACGGATGCATTCTCAGTGGATCCGCCTCCACTGAGAATGCATTAGGGCCAGACGGCTGCGTTCAGGGCCGCTTGTGAGCCCCTTCAAATGGAGCACACGAGCGGACACCTGAACGCAGGTGTGAAAGTAGCCTTAAACAGATGTATCTGAACTTGTATTAATGTCTATTATTTTTGAATATAGTGCTTACAGAATCCAATAATTATTTTCCAACTTTGTTAATAATTTGTGGCCTGTCCTGGAAAGCACTCCATCCCGGGTTTTTGGGGCCCCCAAGTTCTAAGATATATATAAAAAGCCCATTTTCTGGCCAAACACAATTAGCAATGTAATTGCAAACTTATCTTCCATCATAAAATTGTATTATTTCATTATTTGTTTTTCCATTGTCACTAATACTTTTTTTATAGAACATATACAAGCAACGAGGAGACTCACCACAGGGAGGCACCATCTGAGTTTGATGTGGAGCCAGTTACCGAGCCCTCTGTCACGCAGGAAGAAGTTCAAAAGAGTGAGGTTCCCCTACCTGCTCAGCAAGGTGCTGCACCAACATAAAGACCATATATCTTTTTGGCCTTTTCAGCAATTGATGTGAGACCCTGAGTAGGTAGGAGAAGGCAAATGGAGTCAGAGTCTAATCTAGCAAGCATTATTCAAGATTGCTTGCTCAGATTGGATAATCAGAACAGTAAAACTCGTGATGAGCTTCTAGCTCACATCCAGTGGCTGGAAAGGGTGGGTCTGCCAGATAGCCTTAGTTCTAATGGTCGGTTCATCCAAAACCTGACTCCATTGCTGGACCAGGTAAATCCCAATCTTATTCCTGCTTGCTGGTTGGCCCTTATCTAACCCCCCTCCCAAGCCTTTCCCTAATCCCATTCCAATACCCCATCCAGCTCCCATCCCCAATCACCAACCTATCTCCCATCCCACACCCATCCCCCATCCCACTCCCACTCCCATCCCACTCCTATCCCTATCCCACTCCTATCCCCTATCCCGCTCCTATCCCCCATCCTGCTCCCATGCCCAATCGCCTACCTATCACCATCCCACACCCATCCCGCTCCCATCGCCAATCACCTACGTATCCTACACCCATCCCCCATCACCCATCCCACTCCCATGCCCCCTCCCACTCTGTGAGTAGGGGACAGACTTTATATATGGATGCAAACCTTCATCCTTAACACTAAACACTGGGGTACCGCAAGGCTGTGTGTTGAGCCCTCTCCTTTACTCCCTCTTCACAAATGACTGTAAACCTATTCACAATACCAATACCATTATAAAATTTGCAGATGACACAACCGTGATAGGCCTAATCTCCAACAATGATGAAACAGCCTATAGGAAAGAGGTTGAGAACCTAGAGAGATGGAGTAAGAACAACAACCTCATACTCACTACCAAGAAAACAAAGGAGCTAATTCTAGATTTTTGGAAGAAGAAACAAAATGGACACCATCCCATTAGCATTAATGGTGGAAACGTGGAGATAGTTCAAAGTTTCAGATTCTTGGGAGTTCATATTAGTCAGGACCTGTCATGGATAAAAAACACAACAGAAATTACTAAAAAGGCCTTCAGAGGCTTTATTTTCTGAGGAGTCTGAAGAAAGCACAACTCCCAAAATAGCTGCTTGTCAATTTTTACAGGTGCACCATATAATCTGTTATCACATACTGCATTACAGTGTGGTACTCCGGCTGCTCTTTTGAGGACAAGAAGATCCTCAAGCGCATCATCAGAATGGCTGGCAGAATCACTGGTACAGAATCACTGGATGACATCTTCACTGCTCACTGCAGCAACAGGGCAAAAATTTTCTGTGGAGGATCCAACTCACCCCGGCCACAGCCTTTTCATTCCCCTACCCTCTGGTAGGCGTCTTAGAGCCCTATATGCCTGCACCACTAGGCTTAAGAACAGCTTTTACCCCAAAGCAATCAGTCTCCTAAGTGCTCGGAGATTATTTCCACTTCCTAGGATAGAAACTACCACAGACTGAAAGTGACTGCTGCATTCATAACCCCATGATGATCTCTTGTCTGCAGTGGTGTCTGAATCAGTGTGTATATATACTCATAAGCACTTCCTACTTTGCGCTTGCTATATATATGCTGTGAACTGAGAATAGTAATGCCTTCTAGTGCAATGTTTTGTTTTTTTCTAGTGTAATGCTTTAGTTTAAATGTCAGTTCTTGTTCCTCTGTCCATGGCATCTAGGACTGCTCCAAATAACATTTCATTGTATTGTACATTGTATTACATTGCATTGTACATTGTATTACATTGTATTGTACAGTGACAATAAAGGCATATTATCTTATCTTATCAAACACTCCTTTTTTTCCTTTCTTTCTGGCCCTATTTCTTTTGTTACTCCTTCTCCTCTCTAAACTCCTGGCCCTGCACTCTCAGTGTCCTCTTCCCTCCACACTCCCCCTCCTCCTGCAGGTTATTCTCAGGGTCAGGAATCTTTTCTGAGTCTCATGATCCCAACAGGGAGTACCGGCCACTGCAGTTATGTTTTGTTTTTGTTAGTTTTTTTTGTAAATTGTCATGTAAATTAGGTGTCCTGACATTTTCAAAGCAAGATGCCTGTATTATTTTTTTCCATCATATTTTACATGAATATAATGTAACTTATATACATTTTTTGGTGGAAAATTATGTTTTGGCGGTATTGGACTAAGGTAAGAATGTGTAAAGGTCTGAGTCTAAAAATAAATAAACTCAAATTAGACATGGGTCAACACTACGGGAATTCAGGAATCTTTAAAGGGGTTATCTAAGACCTGAAATTGGTGGGGCCCCTCACACACAATGTACTTATGTGGCTCCTGGGCACCTAGGTAGCTCATGTACACTGCATGTCCGCCGCTACTTCTCCTCATGTGTGCCTGAAAACATCTGGTGTTGGGTATGGCAGTCAATGGCAGGCGGTGACAGGGGCGAGCATCCCTAGCCCCGCCGGTGATGCTAGGGAGGCTTGTACCCATCACCACCTGCCATTGCCTGCCCCCCCAACAACAGATGTTTTCTGCCACACACAGGAAGAAGCAGTGGTAGATATGCAAGGAACAGGAGCCATGCTTGGGAGGGATGCTTACCTTAATTTAAAGTGGTTAGCTGAGACCTTTAAATGCCTCCCTCATATGGTGAGATATGAGGAAGGCATTTAAAGGTCTTAGCTAACCCCTTTAAATTAAGGTAAGCATCCCTCGAAAGTGCTTTTGCTTGTAAAACAAACATGTCCATGGGGTTGTTTTAAGCTACATATGTGAAGAAAGCAAATCTTTAGCTTTCTCCCATACAGTTCCTCCAAATGTATATAAATTATTACAATACATATTTAGTTAAACCCAATTTGGCTTCATTATGCAGGTAGTAATAATGCTGCAACACAAGAAATAAAAAAAATTAAAAAAATTTGTTTTAATCACACATTATACAAAAAATTAAGAAGTCTTAACCCAAGCAAAAAGTAAATACATTAACAATCCAAAGCAAACAAAAAATACATGCATCTATGGCGAAACATCCGAAGTCGATTCGCTCATCCCTAGTGATATCAGACGACACATCTGGGAACTTTGTAAAGAACCCTGGATGGAGTGAATGGTCCTACTGCCAACCTTCCATTCACTTCATAAAAAGCAGGCCCTGAAATTTTGATATTTGAAAAAAAAAAACAGGACTGGTAGACCTCACATTCATAACAAATCCCTGCTTTCCATGTCTGTGTCATCAAGTTCACAGATAGAGACAGACTAATCCAGGGGTGCTAAATAAATGTCAAACATCTGATTACTATATTAAAACATAAAGACACATTGGTGTTTCCCCTCAAAATATCAAATAAGCTAAAAAACACAAACATTTAACATTTCAAAATTATAACATATTCTTGCCAGGGTACTGATCTCTTTGGAGAACTAAAAAAATATGCAAAGGAATCCGCAATGCATTGACAACTGCTGTAGCCCATGGCCCTGTGTGTTGAGGTTCCTGGGCAGTTGACATAGATTTTTTGACATCTGTGGGTAAAGGCTCCTTTGTTAACAAAAAATTATGCAAAATGACACATGCCTTTACAACTTTTCCACATTGTCTGGCAGAAGCTGTAACGGGTGCATAAAGATGCACCATTTTGAACATAATAAGTCAAAGGTGCGCTCAACCATACAGCGGTCCCTGCTCAAGCGATAATTAAATTGTTTCTTTCAGGACTTAAATTTCACTGCCCATATGTCTTCAGTAATTAGAGCACATTTGGTATGCTTCATCGGCCACTATTACATGAGGAAGCATAAGCTCAGTAGTGCCAGGCAGTGGTTGTGGTGCAGGGAAGAAAAAATTTGTTTCATAAACACGGTGGCCCATGGCTGAAGCTTTAAAGACTTTTGAATCGTTTGTTTAGCCTTTTGCCCCAATATCTACTGCAATGAAGCAATATACACCTGCACTCCATCCGTGACTTGGAAATTAATATAGTTAATTTGTCTGTTAGATCAGTGGGTGACATATACTCATTTTTGGTGTGAGGTACACCTGCACTCCATCCGTGACTTGGAAATTAATATAGTTAATTCGTCTGTTAGTTCAGTGGGTGGCCTCAAAGAATGAGGAGAGCATCAAATAAGGGAAACTCGAGTAAGAGAATCGATTTGTATTTGTGTTTAAGTACAGCCCTATGTCTGAAGTAATCAAGAAAATCATCCACGATAATTCGGATCTATTAAAGAGTGAGAAATGCCTAGACGAGTTTACAAATAAGAAACCCCTTATCACTTCCTGAAAAACACATACCCTTAGAGACCAGTTAGTTAGCAACCGCATGAAGTGTGAACAGCACCCAAACCAACGGCTAGGTGTGACAAAACCCTCAGGAAATCACCGATGCGGTAATTGTTCCTTCTGTGGAAACATGCTCCTGGACAAGGTCCTTTTTTGGGGGAATGTGTCACACAGGATGAAACAATTCTGCACATGCAAAACCGCATACGTTGTGTATGTGTTTAAATGCGAATGCAGAACATTCTATATAGGGAAAACAATAAGACCCGTGCTGGAGAGGTTCCGTGCACACCTCAATTCCATCAAACCGAAGAAAGGCTGCCCCCGTCTTATAAACCATGTATTGCAAAAACACGGGGGAAATTAAAAATGCCTGGGTTTTGCTGGAATTGTGGTGGTTCCACATATGAAACAAGGAGGCGATAGACATTGCCTCCTATTGCAAAAAGAAGTGCGATGGATAATTTGCACGGATGCCATGGGACCCCTAGGTCTGAATGATCTAAATGATCGTAGTGTATTCATTTGAAATGTTCTGATTGCTTTGATTAATGTTCAATTGTACACGCACACAGGTGGTGCCTGTCACGAGGGTGTCGAGAGCCACGTCTGACTCCGTTATACCCGGGGTCAGGAAGTCGCAGCGAGTGGCTGCGCGCTCTATGTCTACAGATTGTGCTGTTTCTTAATGGTAGCTTTACTGGATTTGCCTTGCAATCCTTTTTGGCTCACTCAGGGATCCGTAGCTCCTTCTCCTCAGCTGTTTCTTGTCTGTCACTCCCAACCTCCTTATATTCCCCTCTCCCACTTCTCTGGTTGCCAGATATAGAGCTTCCTGCCTGGATTTCTATACTGACCCACTGGAGCTGTGTAGCTGTGATTCCTGGTTGTTGTTCCAGAGCGCTACCCTCCGGATCCCTGTTGGTTGTTTGTTGCTGCCGTATACTGCTCAGGCAGTTTTTGTTTCAAGTGAAAGGTTTTCCGCCCCAGCCCTGTATTTGCACGTACCTGTAATCGCAATAAACAGATGGAACGTTGATACTCTGCAATTGGTGAGTGCCGCTGATTTTCGTACTTTCTCGTTGGTACATCGATTACTGATACTTTACTAAGCAGGCACCACCACTTGTTTGCATGCACCCAATATACACAGAGGATGAAAATTATGAATTGTCTGAATCAGCGATCTATGGGGGAGTGGTGCCGTCTAACCTTTCTTCATTGCTAGTGATCAAATAAGGGACATGGCCCTAGGACATGGCCCTAGTTGTGGTGGTGCTGTTGGTGTTAGTGGAGCTTTTGTTGCAGGGAGAGGACGTGGTTGATCTGTGCCAGCTACGAGCCCAAATAAAACACCTTTCTAAGGTGAGCGTAGGCGACAGAACGTTCAGCGTTATTTTGTAGACCCGAATACCGGTGTACGAATGGGGAGGCCAGAGCAAGTAGATACGGTAGTAGATTGGGTGATTGACAGTGCTTCCAATTCCTTCACATTGTCTCCTACACGGTCCCCTGCTAAAAAAACAAAGAGTTGGCACCTGCAGCCCATGGGCCTCTTCCTTTCACCTCACCACCTTGAAAATCAGCAAAGCAGTCTGAGCCCCAAGTCATGCAGCAATCACTTATGCTTTTTTATGACTCTGCTGGCAGGGTTTCCTTGATTCCAGTGTTTCCATCCAGCTAGCCCTGCCCAGAAGTTAAAGAGATTGAGTGCACCGATGCCCAACCACTTATGTTTCAGGATGTGGACATGGGAGGACCACCAAAGCATGTCTCTGATGATGACGAAACACAGGTGCCAACTGAATGGGTGGAAAATTATGTGAAGGATGATGAGGTCTTCGACCCCACATGGACTCAAGGTCATGCGAGTGACATGTGCAGTTTGGAGGAAGAGGTTGTGGTCACACAGCTCCAGACGCACAGCAAAAGAGGGAGCAGGGCGTAAAAGCAGAGTGGCCGTCCCCTAGCCAGTACCCCTGCTACTGCCCACCACACCCAGGGACTGAGCACAACAAAGCCAGTTCCAAGGAGTTCTTTAGCGTGGAAAATCTTCAGACAATGGGCTGATGACAAGACACGAGTGGTTTGCACGCTGTGCAATCAGAGCCTGAAGCGAGGTATAAATGGTCTAAACCTGAGCACCACCTGCATGACTAGGCATCTAAAGGCAAAGCACGAGCTGCAGTGGAGTACTCACCTCAAAAAAACACAAAAGATCTCAGGCTCCTCCTGCTCCCTCTTCTGCTGCAGTCTCTGCCTCTTCCTCCCCATCTGGAGTGATAGTGGAACCTGCCACCCTGCAAACATTATTATTTTTTTATTTTTTTATTCTATGTTATTTTAAGTCATTTCCCTATCCACATTTGTTTGCAGGGCAATTGTCCTGCTCTTACCCTCATTTTGATTCCTTTTGCAGCCCTCTAGCCTTTACGGTGACTAGCCTTTCAATGGGGTTCGGGTTCAAGCTCGGGTCAAGTTTCGGTCCAAACATCCACGGATCCACTCATCCCTGGTGACAGGTAACACCCTCCTGGACTTGCAGGGACAAAATGGTCTGCCAATGCACTGTCTGATCTGGCATGTTCCAACTTGTTGGAACTTCACCTTGCATATGCTACAGCATCTGTAAGTGCAGCATAAAGTGGTAAATTATTTTGTCATGCACCAGACCACGTCAGCAGGGAGCATGTATTGTTTTGAAGCCAGTCAGTAGTAGCTTATCATATACAGTACAGACCAAAAGTTTGAACACACCTTCTCATTCAAAGAGTTTTCTTTATTTTCATGACTATGAAAATTGTAGATTCACACTGAAGGCATCAAAACTATTAAATAACACATGTAGAATTATATACATAAAAAAAAGTGTGAAACTACTGAAAATATGTCATATTCTAGGTTCTTCAAAGTAGCCACCTTTTGCTTTGATTACTGCTTTGCACACTCTTGGCATTCTCTTGATGGTCTTTCAACAGTCTTGAAGGTCTTGCAATAGTCTTAAAGGAGTTCCCAGAGATGCTTAGCACTTGTTGGCCCTTTTGCCTTCACTCTGCGGTCCAGCTCACCCCAAACCATCTCGATTGAGTTCAGGATGGTGACTGTGGAGGCCAGGTCATCTGGCGCAGCACCCCATCACTCTCCTTCATGGTCAAATAGCCCTTACACAGCCTGGAGGTGTGTTTGGGGTCATTGTCATGTTGAAAAATAAATGATGGTCCAACTAAACGCAAACTGGATGGAATAGCATGCCGCTGCAAGATGCTGTGGTAGCCATGCTGGTTCAGTATGCCTTCAATTTTGAAAAAATCAGCAAAGCACCCCCACACCATCACACCTCCTCCTCCATGCTTGACGGTGGGAACCAGGCATGTAGAGTCCATCCGTTCACCTTTTCGCACAAAGACACGGTGGTTGGAACCAAAGATCTCAAATTTGGACTCCTCAGACCAAAGCACAGATTTCCACTGGTCTAATGTCCATTCCTTGTGTTCTTTAGCCCAAACAAGTCTCTTCTGCTTGTTGCCTGTCCTTAGCAGTGGTTTCCTAGCAGATACTCTACCATGAAGGCCTGATTCACACAGTCTCCTCTTAACAGTTGTTCTAGAGATGTGTCTGCTGCTAGAACTCTGTGTGGCATTGACTTGGTCTCTAATCTGAGCTGCTGTTAACCTGCGATTTCTGAGGCTGGTGACTCGGATGAACTTATCCTCCGCAGCAGAGGTGACTCTTGGTCTTCCTTTCCTGGGGCAGTCCGCATGTGAGCCAGTTTCTTTGTAGCGCTTGATGGTTTTTGTGACTGCACTTGGGGACACTTTCAAAGTTTTCCCAATGTTTCAGACTGACTGACCTTCATTTCTTAAAAAAATGATGGCCACTTGTTTTTCTTTACTTGGCTGCTTTTTTCTTGCCATAATACAAATTCTAACAGTCTATTCAGTAGGACTATCAGCTGTGTATCCACCTGACTTCTCCACAACTCAACTGATGGTCTCAACCCCATTTATAAGGCAAGAAATCCCACTTATTAAACCTGACAGGGCACACCTGTGAAGTGAAAACCATTTCAGGTGACTACCTCTTGAAGCTCATCAAGAGAATGCCAAGAGTGTGCAAAGCAGTAATCAAAGCAAAAGGTGGCTACTTTGAAGAACCTAGAATATGACATATTTTCAGTTGTTTCACACTTTTTTGTTATGTATATAATTCCACATGTGTTAATTAATAGTTTTGATGCCTTCAGTGTGAATCTACAATTTTCATAGTCATGAAAATAAAGAAAACTCTTTGAATGCGAAGGTGTGTCCAAACTTTTGGTCTGTGCTGTACGTGTGTCGTATTCTCAGGCCATTCAAATAGGCCACCAGATTTCTCTGTAGGGAGAACTGCTGCATCAGTGATGTCCACCCTCTGAATATTTATTTTTGAGCAGACATTGACGCTGTGGTAACAAGGGATGGCAGAAGAAGTACTGCTTGTGCATCTTGCTGTAGCTGTGGGGACCCACATGGGCAAAGTCCCATGGAGTAGGAAGTGGTGGATGAGGACTTACCACTGGTGGAGAAGGAGAAGTAGAAGAAGTTAGGAGTTGTTTGTGCAGGTGGACTGAATTATGTGATGACAGGCACCAAGCTTATCATCAAGCATTCTGATGATAGCCATGCTTTTCAGACCCTTTCTTTCAAAACAATATAAGGGAATGTTTTCATATTGCCAAAATGGAGACTAAATTGCTTTATTACCAGGGTACACTGTGTACACAACTTACCAAAACTTTCAGGGAGAAAACGCCTAATGCCCACCTGTCTGGCCAGGAGGCCCCTCTCTACCCCCTGCTGAGTAGTGATGGCCTTGTGGTTCGCCCGGCGGTCGGTTTGCGGCAAACTTTGCTAGTTCGCTATTCGCTGAACATGCGAACATATGGCGATATTCGCGCCCGCTATATTCTTTTACATTGTGAAGAACTTTGACCCATGACACATCCATCAGGTGGTACAGGACAGCCAATTGAAAAGTTTCAGCACATGGACATACCCCCAACCATGTAAATAGACCCGATCTGGCCGCCATTTTACATTCAGTCTTTTGTCAAGGAAGAGAAAGGTTGCTGTGAGGAGCATGGACAGGTTATTAGGAACAAAAACTCTATCAAATAGGTCCAAAAAAAGTCCTTTTAAGAACTGGTATAGGTGTACTATTGATAGGTGTGCAGTACAGAGGGGTTTAATACACTTATAATATACTTTCTAACATGGTGGATTTGTATTGTGCAGCAGTGGTGAACGGTTCTGCAATGATTCTGCAGCTACACAGAGTGACAAACGCAATTAGTAAAAATAATTATAACTTGTGTGATATACCAGTTGCCCCCCCCCCCCAAAAAAAATGATAGAAGCAGGGTGTTATATATCAATAATATACTTTCTATATAGTGCATTTGGGTACAGCAGCATTTGTTTGCGGTTTTGCTGTGTTACCTCTGCTACACAGTGACAAACGGTATTGGAAAAAATTATTATAACTGGTGTAATATACCAGTCGCCCCCCAATAAAACTTATAGAAGAAGGGTGTTATATACCAATAATATACTTTCTATATAGTGCATTTGGGTACTGCAGCATTTGTTTGCTGTTTTGCTGCTTTCCCTCTACTAAACACAGTGACAAACGGTATTGGAAAAAATGATTATAACTGGTGTGCGCACGCGTGTAAGCGAAAATTATATTGCCGATATTTTGCATTGAAAAAAAAATAATGAATGGAGATCGCAAATCTGAATAATACATCTGGTATGTCACTGTCCATGTTGTGGGACTATTTGTGCACTTCTAGTAATTATTTCTTGGCTGCAAATATGAGCTGAAGGTTTTTCAGGTTAGCCTGCCATTAAAATGATTGGGACCCGTTGCGAACTTGCGGTTCGTGAACATTTGATTGCGTTCGTGAACTGTCCCGGCAGATGTTCGTCCATCACTACTGCTGAGTCATTCATCCCCAACCATCTCTGCTATAGTCTCATCAACATGATGAAACAATTTTTTATGGGCTGTGCCAGGATGACACAATTCAGCAAATGAAGACATACCGCCAGAACAACCAGCAGATACCAAGTTCCCTATACTCTTTTTCTATACTGTCTTGTTCAGCCTCTTGTACATGGATCCATGAATATTTTCAGATACCTCCAGCTGAGGCTAATGAATAGATCTGTCAGTGGCAATTTATCGCTAGCCCCATCACATCACTGCAGCTGTCTGACAGCTTATCATTATGTTCCGTACCGTATGGCTGCTGCCGCCACTGCTGTATTTGCTACTCACTTCTGATTTTCCCCCTACTACCACTTTCATTATCTCTAGTGCCACTAACATTACCATACACAGCCATCACTGTTACTATTACTACCCCAACACAGCTGCACACACATCTACTGTCTCGTATTTTCCATAGTTTGAAGCTACTGCTGGATTTATTATTGCTGCCAATTATTATGCCTACACAACTTTTTTACAACCTTTCCACATCCACACTATACTGCTGCTACTCCCAAATAAAATGGTTAATTTTTCCAGGTTTGTTCAATTACAGAACAATCCACTATTTCTTCTGTCAATTAACATTCCTGAGTATATAAATATGGGCAGGCTTTCTGCCTCCATTAAAGCACGGTTCTTGGATGCTTGCTCTCAACAAGCCACTGTTTTTATCTCATAACACCATGTGTGTTTAAACACCATTTGCCCCCTATATGGGACAATTTTTGGAAGGTTGATAATATTAAGAAGCATAACAAATGTGACAGTGCAGTGTGTATTTAAACACCATGTTTGTTAACATATTAACCATGCCTTTACTCTTAGCTATATATGTCAGTGTCACTCTGACATTATTTGGAATTGCTGTCATTGCATTCAAGAATAAAAGGGTGGGGTGAAGAGGAGAAGAAGAAAAATTAAGTAAAAGAAAAAATACTAAATTAGAATGACAAAATAGCAAAAAAGAGACATCAGAGTGTCATATACCAATGTTCAGTCCAATTAGACATAGCATAGCTTTAGTATAGCTAGACAATTGAAAATCCAAAGGGGGATTACATACTATAGTGCTATTTTATAGTGGAATCTCTTGAGCAACATGAGGAACTATTATTTTAAAAAGGGAGAAAGGTGAACAGAGCTACAGTAACTGGGGAGGCCAGCTTAGTAAGAGGTGCAGTCCTAGGTAATGCGCTAATTGATGGTCACATGGGATGAACTGCTGATCATCCACAGAAACTGAATAGACTACAGCTGCAGATGGGTGAGAAAAAAAAGCTGAAAATTGTGAAAATGATGTAGGGGAGCTTCATTTTTCATAGCTACAGCTAATATAATGGTGTACTTTACTCCTGATCTTTTTTTTTTGTTTTATTTATTTAACCTATTTAACTGTATTTTGAAATGACATGTTTGAGAAAGGGAAAATCTTAAACCTGTTAATTGCTATGTCTTAAATAAATACAGCAATTTTCATTTTCAATAATACCTAATAAATTGCAGCATCCATGGACAAAAGAATCGCTACACATAATCATACTTATCACAATTTTGATTAGTTATTACAAAGTTCCGCAATTAATCACAATTAGTATTACTCAGTAAAGTTCTTTATTATATAATTTTATACAACTATAATGCAAAGTAAGCATAACAGAGATTTGGTAAAGAAAGTACTGGCTCAAGTAAATGTGAACAGGTGGTAAGGATATATAGAGTCAAAGATGGATCGCATACAAATTGCAATGAAATATGACCACATTCAATGTAACTCTAATGACTTTTGGTTTGAGATGCAAAATTTGGAGAACAGAATCCATCTGGGGCACTTAAAGTTGATGCAGGAATGCTGCCAAAGTCTGAAACTAATACAGTAAAAGCAAGGGATAAAACAAATCTCGTTGAATACATTGTGAAGCATTGGGAGAGTGATTTAAAGCATGAAACGTCATGCTTCCTTGTACACAATGAAAAAGTGCTGTTCTTGTGGCTTTTTCTTTTACTGAATATACATAATGGATAAAAAAGAACAAAGGCTAAAATGAAAATATCTTTGCACTTACAATATTGAGGACAACCAGATGTACATAGTTTTAGAATGAAAATACAAAAATTCTGGAATCTAATTTGCAAAAGTGGATATTTTGTACCTTAAAAACTTGCTATTTTTTTAAACATTTTAGTCTGCAAAACTTCCAGTGAGATATGATAGCTGCAATATTAGTAGAGTAAGTTAAACTACAAAGTGACAACAACACTATTGGTCATATCTAATGTATAAAGGTATGTACTCAGCTGTGTGAAAAACGTTGCAGGCAGGAAGCCAAAAAGTGATTTAAACACAATGATGGAAACAATTTTGTTTTTAGTTTTATTGGCTTTTTGTTGCATGGGCAACATAGCCCATTTATATAAGTATTTTTTCTCATACACATATGTGTTGTATAAATCTTTGTAACGATCGTACACTGCTACACATCCATACAGTGCCACAGCTTCATACCATAGCTCTTTTTGCCTCCAATTTCATAAAGTCTCATGAATTCATACATAATCCGTACAAACAATGTCAAATTTTTGGGATGTATTTTCCTCTTCTATAGGTCAATACCATTCAATGTAACACAGCGTGCCTATGGTCCCATAATAGATTTAAATATAAGCAGTTATAAACAAAAATGATTTTGTTATCACCAACTATTCATACTTGTGTCAAAGAATAATGTGTTTATATATTTCTTTTTTATGCAGTATTTAGCAAGTAGAAATGAACAGTTTTCCAAAAGTTAGATACAGGTCTGATTTGATTGAATTGGCTTTCAGATTTAATTCAGTACTAAAAAAAAATTATGACACTCTCCTAGAGTTTATCCATTATAGCTATGGATAATTGGATGGTTGTTGGTGGTAACAAACAGCCTGCTTAATAACACACTGCACTGTCAGATTTTATTTATTTATTTTTTTAATAAAAAACAGTCCAACAATATCCCTTTTTGGTGGCAGATGCCTGCCAGTGTTCATACACACAAGGTAGCGTCAGAAGAAGCTCTAGCTTTTTAACAAGGGTCCACAAGTTATCCACACTTGCAAAGTACAATTTTGTCTGCTTTGGTGTGACTACGCCGCCTGCTGTGCTGAATATATTCTCTGACAGTACAATAGAGGGTTGACAAAACAGTATCCTGATGGCAAAGAGGGATAGTTACTGCCACCATTAGATAATATGCATACCAAATAGTGACATCACGTCTGTTATGTCTGTATTAAAGGGTTTCTACCACCAGATTTGGTCCCATTTAGCTGACTGACACTAGCGATGTGCTAGTGTCAGCAGTCCATAACAGTGTTCTTACTTATCATCTGTCTGTTCACCTTAAAAACGTACTTTTATAAATATGCTAATGAGCCTCTAGGTGCTATGTGGGCCTCATTAGCACCTAAAGGGCTCCGTCCACTAACCATTTCAGCCGCCCATCGCGTCCCTCCAGCACGCCCCACTCCTGTTGATTGACGCGAAACGTCTCAGTATCTCGTACCAATTCCCACACCTGCGCCGTTCGCTTCTGTATTCGGCGCAGGCGCAGTGAGTGAATGCCGCGCTCCTGGTGCCGGCTTCCTCACTGTAACGTAGTTGGCACTGGCGCAGTGAGGAAGCCGGTGTCGGGAGAATACAGATGCGCACGGCGCAAATACTGAGAAGTTTCATGTCAATCAACAGGAGCGGGGCGGGCTGGAGGGACGCAATGGGCGGCTGAAATGGTAAGTGGACGGAGCCCTCTAGGTGCTAATGACGCCCACCTAGCACCCAGGGGCTCATTAGCATATCTATAAAAGTATGTTTTTAAGGTGAACGGCAGCAGACAGATGATAAAATGTAGGTTTCCCTGAAATCTGAAACTTTTGAGAAATTCATAATGAATCCGAATCACTTATCTTTATTAATAAGTAAAAATAAAAAGGCATAAAGGCATATACTGTAAAGCATGCACAAAAATAAAATTACATTTTTGCAGCCTTTTTGGATACAAAAACTCACAAGTTTTTGGCATAAGGTTTTGAACTGAAAGTTATAGTATGTACACAATTTGTAAATGTTTATATTTTATTGTTTTATATTTCCCAATGTACTATATCTAAGGGAAATGAAAAATAAACAGATATAGCAAATGTTAAGTGGACACTAGACAAAATAAATACACTGTAGCAGCAAACTTTAACTTACATTTTTCAATGGCTTTTGGTATGTCAAGTGTCGATTTAATATTTGCTGCAAGATTGAATTCCCAAGTTAATGTTTGATCCATCTGGATATGTTTTTAAAGAAAGAGGCCCTACTAACACATACAAGGACCAGTTAAAATACTAATTACAAGCAGGAGGCAGGGAACCCCCAAGAGCTAAGTCAAATCAGCACAATTAATCTAGTAATTTAAGTAGAGATGGCCTTGCGGTTCGCCCGGCAGTCGTTTTGCAGCAAACTTTGTTTGCGAATCGCCGAACATGCGAACATATGGCGATGTTTACATGCGCCATATTCTTTTGCATTGCGCCAAACTTTGACCCATGACACATCCATCAGATGGGACAGAACAGCCAATTGAGATGTTTCAGCACATAGACACACCCCTACTCTATAACAGAACCCCATCTGGCAGCCATTTTACATTCTGTGTTTAACCACTGAAGGGAGGGGTTGCTTTGTGAAGTAGGGACAGACTGTTAGGCTACTTTCACACTAGCGTTCGGGCGGATCCGTTCTGAACGGATCCGCTCATATTAATGCAGACGGAGGCTCCGTTCAGTACGGATCCGTCTGCATTAATAACTTTAAAAAAATTCGCAAGTGCGCAAGTAGCCTGCGCGGATCCGTTCAGACTTTCAATGTAAAGTCAATGGGGGACGGATCCGCTTGAAGATTGAGTCAATTGGTGACATCTTCATGCGGATCCGTTCCCATTGACTTACATTGTAAGTCTGAACGGATCCGCACGCCTCCGCACGGCCAGGCGGACACCCGAACGCTGCAAGCAGCGTTCAGCTGTCCGCCTGTCCGTGCGGAGGCGAGCGGAGCGGAGGCTGAACGCCGCCAGACTGATGCAGTCTGAGCGGATCCGCTCCATTCAGACTGCATCAGGGCTGGACGGCTGCGTTCGGGTCCGCTCGTGAGCTCCTTCAAACGGAGCTCACGAGCGGACCGACGAACGCTAGTGTGAAAGTAGCCTTAGTGACACCAAACGCTAGCTAATAGGTCCACAAAAGTCCTTTTAAGGACTGGTATAGGCATGCTATCGATAGGTGTGACATACTAAGGGGTGTGATATACTTATGATATGCTTTCTAACATAGTAAGTATAATATAGTGCATTTGTATTGTGCAGCAGTTGTGTGCGGTTCTGCTGCAATACCGCAGCTGTATAAAGGGACAAACGCTATTGGAATAACTAATTACAACTGGTGTGATATACCTGTTACCCCCAAAAAAAACTGATTGAGGGGTTTGATATACCTGTAATATACTTTCTAACATAGAAATTATATAGTGCATTTGTATTGTGCAGCATTTGCGTGTGTTTCTGCTGCAATACCATAGGTATATAGAGGGACAAGCGCTATTGGAACAACTATTTGCAAGGGGTGTGATATAACTGTTGGCCCAATAAAAACTAAATGAGGTATGCAATATACCTGCTTAAATAAAATACTGATTAAGGGGTTTGATAAACCTACTGGGAGTGCAGAATTATTAGGCAAATGAGTATTTTGACCACATCATCCTCTTTATGCATGTTGTCTTACTCCAAGCTGTATAGGCTCGAAAGCCTACTACCAATTAAGCATATTAGGTGATGTGCATCTCTGTAATGAGAAGGGGTGTGGTCTAATGACATCAACACCCTATATCAGGTGTGCATAATTATTAGGCAACTTCCTTTACTTTGGCAAAATGGGTCAAAAGAAGGACTTGACAGGCTCAGAAAAGTCAAAAATAGTGAGATATCTTGCAGAGGGATGCAGCACTCTTAAAATTGCAAAGCTTCTGAAGCGTGATCATCGAACAATCAAGCGTTTCATTCAAAATAGTAAACAGGGTCACAAGAAGCGTGTGGAAAAACCAAGGCGCAAAATAACTGCCCATGAACTGAGAAAAGTCAAGCGTGCAGCTGCCAAGATGCCACTTGCCACCAGTTTGGCCATATTTCAGAGCTGCAACATCACTGGAGTGCCCAAAAGCACAAGGTGTGCAATACTCAGAGACATGGCCAAGGTAAGAAAGGCTGAAAGACGACCACCACTGAACAAGACACACAAGCTGAAACGTCAAGACTGGGCCAAGAAATATCTCAAGACTGATTTTTCTAAGGTTTTATGGACTGATGAAATGAGAGTGAGTCTTGATGGGCCAGATGGATGGGCCTGTGGCTGGATTGGTAAAGGGCAGAGAGCTCCAGTCCGACTCAGACGCCAGCAAGGTGGAGGTGGAGTACTGGTTTGGGCTGGTATCATCAAAGATGAGCTTGTGGGGCCTTTTCGGGTTGAGGATGGAGTCAAGCTCAACTCCCAGTCCTACTGCCCGTTTCTGGAAGACACCTTCTTCAAGCAGTGGTACAGGAAGAAGTCTGCATCCTTCAAGAAAAACATGATTTTCATGCAGGACAATGCTCCATCACACGCGTCCAAGTACTCCACAGAGTGGCTGGCAAGAAAGGGTACAAAAGAAGAAAATCTAATGACATGGCCTACTTGTTCACCTGATCTGAACCCCATTGAGAACCTGTGGTCCATCATCAAATGTGAGATTTACAAGGAGGGAAAACAGTACACCTCTCTGAACAGTGTCTGGGAGGCTGTGGTTGCTGCTGCACGCAATGTTGATGGTGAACAGATCAAAACACTGACAGAATCCATGGATGGCAGGCTTTTGAGTGTCCTTGCAAAGAAAGGTGGCTATATTGGTCACTGATTTGTATTTTGTTTTGTTTTTGAATGTCAGAAATGTATATTTGTGAATGTTGAGATGTTATATTGGTTTCACTGGTAAAAAAAAAAAAATTGAAATGGGTATATATTTGTTTTTTGTTAAGTTGCCTAATAATTATGGACAGTAATAGTCACCTGCACACACAGATATCCCCCTAAAATAGCTAAAACTAAAAACAAACTAAAAACTACTTCCAAAAATATTCAGCTTTGATATTAATGAGTTTTTGTGGTTCATTGAGAACATGGTTGTTGTTCAATAATAAAATGAATCCTCAAAAATACAACTTGCCTAAAAATTCTGCACTCCCTGTATTTCCAAAAAATACCGATTGAGGGGTGCGATATACCTGATTTCACCAAATATTGATTAAGGGGTTCTATATACCTGTTCCACAAAATACAGATTTAGGGGTGTGATATACCTGCTTCCATCTAAGATTGATTAATGCCTGTGATACACCTACTTAAAAATATACTGATTGAGGCCTGTAATACACCTGCTTCCCCAAAATACTGATTAAGAGGTTTGATATACCTGTTTGCACCAAATATTGATTAAGGGGTTCTATATACCTGCTTCCATAAAATACTGATTAAGGGGCTTTATATTCCTGCTTCCACAAAATATTGATTGAGAGGTTCTATATACTTGTCTCCACAAAATACTGATTGAGCAGTACAATATACCTGCTTCCTCAAAAATACTGAATAAGGGGTTTGATATACCTACTTCCACAAAATATTGATTGAGGGGATTAATATACCGCTTCCACAAAATACTGATTAAGGAGATTGATAAACCTGCTTCCACAAAATAATAATTAAGGGTATTGATATACCTGCTTACACCAAATATTGATTGAGGGCTGAGATATACCTGCTTCAGCATAACACTGATTAATGGGTTTGATATACCTGCTTCCACAAAATACAGATTGAGGGGTGCGATATACCTGCTTCCACCAAATATTGATAAAGGGGTTCTATATACTTGCTTCCACAAAATACTGATTGAGGGGTGTGATATACCTGCTTTCACAAAATAATGATTAAGGGTTTTATATACCTGGTTCTAAAAATTATAGATTGAGGCCTGTGATACACCTGCTTACACAAAATGCTGATTAAGGGGATTAATATACTAGCTTCCACCAAATATTGATTGAGGCCTGCGATACACATACATCCACAAAATACTGATTGAGGCCTGCGATGCAGCTGCTTCAACAAAATAGTGATTAAGGGGTGCAATATAACTGCTTCTGCATAATACTGATTAAGGGGTTTGATATACCTACTTCCAAAAAATATAGATTGATGGGTGCAATATTCCTGCTTCCACTAAATGTTGATTATGGGATTCTATATACCTGCTTCCACAAAATACTGATTGAGGGTTGCGATGTACCTGCTTCTACTAAATATTGATTAAGGGGTTCTATATACCTGCTTCCACAAAATACAGATTGAGGGGTGCAATATTCCTGCTTCCACCAAATACTGATTGAGGCTTGCGATACACCTGCTTCCACAAAATATTGATTGAGGCCTGCGATACACCTGCTTCCAGAAAATATAGATTGAGGGGAGCGATATACCTGCTTCTGCAAAATACTGATTAAGGGGTTTGATATACCTGCTTCTACAAAATATAGATTTGAATGGTGTGATATACCTGCTTCCACCAAATATTGATAAATATTTATTGAGGCCTGTGATTCATCTTCTTTCACAAAATACTGATTGAGGGGTGCGATACATCTGCTTCCACCAAATATTGATTAAAGGGTTCTATATACCTGTTTCCACCAAATACTGATTGAGGCCTGTGATACACCTGCTTCCACAAAATACTGATTGAGGCCTGCGATACCCCTGCTTCCACAAAATATAGATTGAGGGGTGCAATATACCTGCTTCTGCAAAATACTGACTAAGGGGTTTGATATACCTGCTTCTAAAAAATATAGATTGAGGGGTGCAATATACCTACTTCCATCAAATATTGATTAAGGGGTTCTATGTACCTACTTTCACAAAATACTGATTGAGGCCTGTGATACACCTGCTTCCACAATATACTGTTTGAGGGGTGCAATTCACCTGCTTTCAGCAAATATTGATTAAAGGGTTCCATATACCTGTTTCCACAAAATACTGATTGAGGGTTTGCAATATACCTGCTTCCACCAAATACTGATTAAGGGGTTTGATATACCTGCTTCCACAAAATACAGATTGAGGGATGCAATATATCTGCTTCCACCAAATATTAAGGTGTTAATATAGATTTGCCTCCACAAAAAACCGATTGAAGGGTGCGATATACCTACTTTCACAAAATACTGATTAAGGGCATTGATATGCCTGCTTCAACCTAATATTTATTGAGGCCTGCGATACACCTGCTTCCAAAAATGCAGATTAAGGAGATTGTTATTCCTGCTTCCACCAAAAATTAATTAAAGGATTCTGTAGACCTGCTTCCTCAAAATACTGATTGAGGGTTGCGATATACCTGCTTCCACCAAATACTTAATATGGGATTCTATATACCTGTTTCCACAAAATATTGATTGAGGGGTGCAATACACCAGCTTCCACCAAATATTGATTGAGGCCTGCGATACACCTGCTTCCACAAAATACTGATTGAGGGGTGCAATACACCAGCTTCCACCAAATATTGATGAAGGGGTTTGATATACCTGCTTCTAAAAAATATAGATTGAATGGTGTGATATACCTGCTTCCACCAAATATTGATTAAGGGATTCTATATACATGCTTCCTCAAAATACTGATTGAGGGGTGCAATATAGCTACTTCCATTAAAGGATAACTGTCACACTTAGACCCTAATTTCAATTTTCATATATGTAGTTACTAATAACATGATATTCCAAAATCTGTTACTATTAGACTGACTTACCCCATATTTAATAAGATTCAGCCCTTAGCAACCAGTCTGCATAAAACTGCAATTTCACTATTCAGTTAAGATGGCCGCCACTGCCCTCCCCCTGAGGCTAATCTCGCCTGCCCTCACTAGCCAGTAACAATAGCCCCCCAAAAGTGTCAGTAACCAGAGCCCTCCCCCCTAAAGGGTTAATCTCCTGCAGCACAAAGGGGTCCTCTTACCACATGTTGCTTTCATGTATACAGGTCCTTCTAAAAAAATTAGCATATTGTGATAAAGTTCATTATTTTCTGTAATGTACTGATAAACATTAGACTTTCATATATTTTAGATTCATTACACACCAACTGAATTAGTTCAAGCCTTTTATTGTTTTAATATTGATGATTTTGGCATACAGCTCATGAAAACCCAAATTTCCTATCTCAAAAAATTAGCATATTTCATCCAACCAATAAAAGAAAAGTGTTTTTAATACAAAAAAAGTCAACCTTCAAATAATTATGTTCAGTTATGCACTCAATACGTGGTCGGGAATCGTTTTGCAGAAATGACTGCTTCAATGCAGCGTGGCATGGAGGCAATCAGTGTATGGCACTGCTGAGGTGTTATGGAGGCCCAGGATGCTTCGATAGCGGCCTTAAGCTCATCCAGAGTATTGGGTCTTGCGTCTCTCAACTTTCTCTTCCCAATATCCCACAGATTCTCTATGGGGTTCAGGTCAGGAGAGTTGGCAGGCTAATTGAGCACAGTAATACCATGGTCAGTAAACCATTTACCAGTGGTTTTGGCACTGTGAGCAGGTGCCAGGTCGTGCTGAAAAATGAAATCTTCATCTCCATAAAGCTTTTCAGCAGATGGAAGCATGAAGTGCTCCAAAATCTCCTGATAGCTAGCTGCATTCACCCTGCCCTTGATAAAACACAGTGGACCAACACCAGCAGCTGACATGGCACCCCGGACCATCACTGACTGTGGGTACTTGACACTGGACTCAAGGCATTTTGGCATTTCCCTCTTCCCAGTCTTCCTCCAGACTCTGGCACCTTGATTTTCGAATGACATGCAAAATTTGCTTTCATTTGAAAAAAGTACTTTGGACCACTGAGCAACAGTCCAGTGCTGCTTCTCTGTAGCCCAGGTCAGGCGCTTCTGCCGCTGTTTCTGGTTCAAAAGTGGCTTGACCTGGGGAATGCGGCACCTGTAGCCCATTTCCTGCACACGCCTGTACACGGTGGCTCTGGATGCTTCTACTCCAGACTCAGTCCACTGCTTCCGCAGGTCCCCCAAGGTCTGGAATCGGTCCTTCTCCACAATCTTCCTCAGGGTCCGGTCACCTCTTCTCGTTGTGCAGCGTTTTCTGCCACACTTTTTCCTTCCCACAGACTTCCCACTGAGGTGCCTTGATACAGCACTCTGGGAACAGCCTATTCGTTCAGAAATTTCTTTCTGTGTCTTACCCTCTTGCCTGAGTGTGACAATGATGGCCTTCTGGACAGCAGTCAGGTCGGCAGTCTTACCCATGATTGCGGTTTTGAGTAATGAACCAGGCTGGGAGTTTTTAAAAGCCTCAGGAATCTTTTGCAGGTGTTTAGAGCTAATTAGTTGATTCAGATGATTAGGTTAATAGCTCGTTTAGAGAACCTTTTCATGATATGCTAATTTTTTTAGATAGGGATTTTGGGTTTTCATGAGCTGTATGCCAAAATCATCAATATTAAAACAATAAAAGGCTTGAACTACTTCAGTTGGTGTGTAATGAATCTAAAATATATGAAAGTCTAATGTTTATCAGTACATTACAGAAAGTAATTAACTTTATCACAATATGCTAATTGTTTTAGAAGGACCTGTACACTGAGCAGACGGCAGATCTCCCTTCCCTGCTCTGCGCTGCTTCGACTCTGCATTGTCCCAGTCTGCTGAGTGAGGGAGCGTCTGCCAAGCACAGGGACAGGGAGAAGTGCACACAGCCAAGGCACTGTTATCAGTTACTGGGGAGGACCTGGCTTTAATCATTTACTTACAGTCCCTGGCTGTCAGGAATGTGACCTTGCACTCTGCCTGCTTCTGCGTCCTCCCTCCTTCAAAACATAGATGGACCCTGCATAGCAACCTGATTTTAAGCACAGGTAAAAATAGGCAGTACAGGGAAGAAAACTGTGGAATTAAGGGGTAATTGAATACACAGTGAAAAGTTGAAATAGGGCCACCAAGGAGATATTAATCACCACAATCCAATACTCCAAAAAAAAAAAAAAGTTACACTTTAAATATTGATTAAGGGGTTCTATGTACCTACTTCCACAAAATACTGATTGAGGCCTGTGATACACCTGCTTCCACATTGAGGGGTGCAATTCACCTGCTTTCAACAAATATTGATTAAGGGGTTCCATATACCTGTTTCCACAAAATACTGATTGAGGGTTGCGATATACCTGCTTCCACCAAATACTGGTTAAGGGGTTTGATATACCTGCTTCCACAAAATACAGATTGAGGGATGCAATATATCTGCTTCCCCAAAATATTGATTAAGGTGTTCTATATAGTTGCTTCTACAAAATACTGATTGAGGGGTGCAATATACCTACTTTCACAAAATACTGATTAAGGGCATTGATATGCCTGCTTCCACCTAATTTTTATTGAGGCCTGCAATATATCTGCTTCCAAAAATGCTGATTAAGGAGATTGTTATTCCTGCTTCCACCAAATATTTATTAAAGGATTCTATAGACCTGCTTCCACAAAATACTGATTGAGGGTTGCAATATACCTGCTTCCACCAAACACTGATTGAGGCCTGCGATACACCTGCTTCGACAATATACTGATTGAGGGGTGCGATTCACCTGCATTAACAAAATAGTGATTGAGCGGTGCGATATACCTGCTTCCGCAAAAAAAAACTAATTAAGGGGTTTGATATACCTGCTTCCATAAAATATAGATTGAGTGGTGCGATATACCTGCTTCCACCAAATGCTTAATAAGGGATTCTATATACTTTTTTCCACAAAATACTGATTGAGGGTTGTGATATACCTGCTTCAACCTAATATTGATTAAGGGGTTCTATATGCCTGCTTTCACAAAATACAGATTGAGGGGTGCAATATACCTGCTACAACCAAATATTGATTGAGGGGTGCAATACACCAACTTCCACCAAATATTGATTAAGGGGTTTGATATACCTGCTTCTAAAAAATATAGATTGAATGGTGTGATATACCTGCTTCCACCAAATATTGATTAAGGGATTATATATACATGCTTCCTCAAAATACTGATTGAGGGGTGCAATATACCTACTTCCATTAAATATTGATTAAGGGGTTCTATTTACCTACTTCCACAAAATACTGATTGAGTGGTGAGATATACCTGCTTCCACAAAATACTGATTAAGAAGTTTGACATACCTGCTTCCACAAAATACAGATTAAAGGGTGCAATATAACTGCTTTTACCAATTATTGATTAAGGGGTTCTATATACCTGCTTCCACAAAATACTGATTGAGGGGTGCGATATACCAATTTCCACCAAATATTGATTGAGGCCTGCGAAACACCTGCTTCCACAAAATACTTATTGAGGGGTTCTATATACCTGTAAACAAACTAAAGTAGCATGCACTCTCTAATTTAGAGTCACTTATTAAATGTAGCAACAAGAATAGATACAATATGAGTTATCATAAAGTTAGATGTATTTCAACAAATCGCGGAGTAATTGCATATAATACAAATCTGAATAGTCCCAAATAATAGTAGAAAAATAGATGTAATAAAAAGTAATAGTAATAAGGAGAATGATAGGCAGTAGGCAGGTGTTGATATAAAAATAAGTCCATAATTCATATATGATCCTTCCAATGGTATAAAGTATATACTTCCATTTTTTATGGTATTTGATAAAAGCCTTGTATATTTCCGGTTGCAGCTGATTAAAAATTATACTGCTTGCATTTAGATAAGAGTCTTATTATACTGCTGGTATCAGGTAAAAGTATTATAAAAAAAAAAAAAAAAACACAGAGAACCCTCCTGTTCAATTCATATCATATCAGAGGGAGTCAATTAGAAAGACTTACATGCGGGGTAAGTATTCTTAGGTAGCTGTTGATTGCAGCCTTACCCGGATGAGGCCTCAGCTTCCCACATGGAGCCTGGTGGTGCGCTTTGCATATGTTTAGATGTGCGGTTGTTTGCTGTCTTACCATGTATCCTTCACACGTGACCGTGATGTATTTAATCCGGGAAAAAGGCAAATCCAATAATACAGTAATGTCTATAATTACATCAACAATAGTAATGGAGCGCTCCTATTATTTTTGTTCTCTACCATACGATGTATCATGATCATCAAACATGTTTCGGGACATTCGATCCCTTTATCAGTGAGACTCACTCACTGATGAAGGGATCAAATGTCCCGAAAACGCATTTGAGGAAGTTTGGGTTCATGCAATTACATCGGTATCATGATGTAATCATTCTGAACTATACATTGTATGGTAGAGAATAATAATAATATACCTGCTTCCACCAAATGATAATTGAGGCCTGCGATACACCTGCTTCCACAAAATACTGATTAATGGTTTTGTGATTTTGATTCACCGGCTTCCACCAAATACTGATTGAGGCCTGCAATATACCTGCATCCACAAATACTGCTCTTCTCTAGGGACTTAGGCTCCGGCCTGGTGCACCTTCCCGACCCCTATCACCGTTGCCAAAGTGGGAAGTAGGACGCTTTCTGTGACTCACTCAGCCTTCCACTTCTGCACCCTCCTCATCCTTTTGTATCTGCACCCTTCTCACTCTCTGCTATGTACACCCCCAAAGACACTACCACCACCACCACCATAGCCCCTCCACTCAAGTCAGAGGAATTATTTTCCCATCCATTCCCAGACCTCACCAATGCGCAATCATTCTTGACATTGGATGAGGAAGAGGAGGTAGCAATGGCTGCCACCCAGCGGTCTGACGACAGATCAGCCCAAGGAGGGTGGTCCCCGCTGTTGCTGTCTACTCCGAGATCACAAATGTCAGTGGTGGAGAAGGTGACAATGATGACGTGTCAATGGACGTCACGTGGGTGCCCACAAGAGAGGAAGAGGAGGGGAGTTCAGAGGGAGAGACGGAGCAGCAGATAGGAAGAAGAAGGAAAAGAAGCAGGCAGAACTCACAGTGCACAGGATGCAAAAAGCAGACTGCAAATGTATCTGGAGCGAGCTAACCACCATGCACGGACACAACTTGCCCTCCCAGGATCCTGACACATGGCGCCGCAGTGTGGGCTTTTTTTAACGTGTCAGCTGTTGACAATAGTGTTGCCATCTTCAGCCTGTGCTATCAACGCATAAGTCGCAGTAACACTCACCTAGCGACGACCGCCTTAAGAAGACACCTGGCCTCCCATTACCGAGCCCAGTGGGAGCAACGCCATCAGAACCCACAAAGCCACACTCCTGGTGCTCAATGTTCTGCTTCTTCTCCTTCTCCTCTCTCCTCCCATTTGTCCTCCACTCCACCTTCCACGTTGCGTTCATCTAGCAGAAGGCAGGCTTCCATGGCCCAAATGTTCGAACAAAAAAAGTTGATGACACCGGATAACCCTCTTGTCCAATGGCTGACTGCTGGCTTGTCGAAACTGCTAGCCTGCTAACTACTGCCATATAAACTGGTGGACTCGGAGGCCTTTAGAAAATCTGTGGCCATTGGCACACTGCAATGGAAAGTCCCCATAAGGAAATATTTCTCCCAGAAGGGCATGCCAGAGCTATATGTCTATGTTCAGCAGCAAGTGAATATATCTCTGGCAACGCAGTGTAGGTGCCAAGATATATCTGACCACAGACACATGGTCTAGCAAACACGGATACATAACTTTTACTGCCTACTAGGTGAAAATTCTGACGTCCGTCAAGCATGTAATCCGTGGCACCGTGTGGATTTGGTTTTACCACCACGGATTGCATGCAGGCCTGCCTCTTCTTCTCCTCCTCCTACTTCATGCTCTGTCTCCTCCTCGGCTGACTCCTCTTTTTCCATGGCTACCGCCTCTTCTCCTGCACCTATCAAGCTCCCCGGAACCTATTCGACGTGCCAGGTGAGACGTTGCCATGCTGTGCTGAGGCTGTTGTGCCTGGAAGTAAAGAACCACACCGTTCCTGCACTGCTTTTAGCTATGCGGTCACAGGCCAAAGACTGACTAACCCCACTCAATTTGACAGTTGGACAAGTGGTGTGCAACAACGGTGCCAATCTGCTGAGCGCGCTGAAACAGGGGCAAAATGATACATGTGCTGTGCATGGCACATGTCCTGAACTTAGTTGTGCAGAGATTTGTTGCCAAATACCCTGGGTCCAGGACGTATTGCGGAAGGCCAGGAAAATCTCTGACCATTTTAGAAGATCTTACATGGTCATGGCTCACCTTGCTGACTTTCAGCGGTGACACCACCTGCCCGTCAGATGTCTGAATTGTTACAGCCCGACGCGCTGGAATTCTACCTTGTACATGCTTGATAGGCTGCTCCAGCAGTAATGTTCCATTAATGACTACCTGTACAAACTCTGCAGCAGGACAGGTTCTGGGGAGCTTGGTTTCTTTTCACCGTGCCAGTGGCTGCTCATGTGTGACACATGCAGACTTCTGCAGCCATTTGATGAGCTCACCAAACTGGTCAGTCGCATCCAGGGTGCCATCAGTGACATCACACCTTATGCCTTCTTTCTGGAGCGTGCAGTTGTGTTGTGTCCTTGATCAAGCCGTCGAGGAGCAGCAGCTGGAAGATGAGGAAGTCGCAATGCTGAATGAATTCCATGGGGGGGCTACTCCATCTGAGACAAGTCAACATGAGTGTGAAGAGGAGGATGGTGGCTTGGGGGAGGAGGAGGAGAAAGAAGAGCAGGCTTTGAGGAGGACTTTAAACTTTTCGGGGATCCCTGGTGATGTCCGTTGCTGGGGGTAGGAGACCGAGAATGACATTCTCCTGGGCGATGAGCAGGAGCCAGGGCGCTCCACCGCTTCCAATTTAAGCAAATGGGCGCCTTCATGCTCCAGTGTTTGAAGAGGGACACCGTATAAAAAGCATAAAGGGCAAGGACCAGTACTGGGTGTCAACATACTTAGACCTTCCGATACAAACATAAAATGGTGGACATGTTACCAGCATCAAAGAGGGCTGTCAGAATTCAGCATTTACAGGCCTTGCTGCGAGAGATGCTGCATTATTCTGTTGCGGGCACTGGCAGAGGAATTTCCACCCACAGCGAATCAGGTGCAGGTACCAGTCCTACTGCGCCTGCAAGAAGAGGGCAATATGGAGATATGTTGGTCACTTCGGATATGAGATCATTCTTGCAGCCAACCCATCGACAGCCGCCCTCCAAATCCAGCCTCAGGGAATGCCTAGACCGACAGGTGGCCGACTACATCAGATTCATGGCCTTGGACAGTCGGAGAAGCAATGAACCCCTGGGCTACTAGGTGTGCAGGCTTGACCTGCAGCCAGAGCTGGAACAATTTGCCATGGAACTCTTGGCTTGCCCCTCGTCGAGTGTCCTGTCCGAAAGGATGTTCAGTGCAGCAGGGGGAATCGTTACCAATAGGTGCACATACCTAGCTCACGACAGTGTGGACTACCTCACATTTCTAAAAATGAGTGAGGCATAAATCTCGGAGGAATTCAACACCTGTGACAACCACATGTAATTGAATTTCCTTATGCCAGCCCACACATATCTGCCACGAACATTAACAAAGAATGGTCCTTGTCTTATGTATATACAGCAGCATAAAAGTTATTTTCTGTCAGGTGAATGCCAAATTTTTGGGGTCTTTACTCTAGTGGACTACAGTTACATTTTCACCCAGTGACCGCCAAATGTACCTCCAGAAACATAATCACTAGCTCTTTTCTGTCAGGTGAATGCCTAATTTTTGGGGCCTGTACTGGTCTACAGTAAAAAAATTTAGCCAGTGACCGCCTAATGAACCTCCAGCCACATAATCACTTTTTCTTTTCTGTCATGTAAATGCCTTAATTTTGGAGCCTGTACTGGCCTACAGTAAAATTGTTATCCACTGACCGTCTAATATACCTCCGGCCACATAATCACTTGTTATTTTCTGTCAGGTGAATGCCCAATTTTTGGGGCCTGTACTTAACTGGCCTACATTAAAATTGTTAGTCAGTGACCGCCTAATGTACTCCCATTCCTTATCAGGCGTCAGATCAGACCCCCAAATCAGAACCCAATTCCTCAACAGACCTCAGATCAGACCCCAGTTAGACCTCAGATTAGATCCCCACCAGACCTCAGATTAGACCCCCATCAGACCTCAGATAAGACATAAATAAATTAACTTACTTTCCCTGCTCCACTTGCAGATGCAGCACATTCTTTGTGCACTCACTACTCCCTAGTTTTCTGTTTTCTCCCTAGTTGCAATGCTGCATTGTGACCTGACATTGCAACGCTATGCAACATCAGGTCACAGCACAGCGCACGGCTCCGGCAGAAGAAGACCAGGGAGCATCGAGTACATACAGTACAAGGAACACTGTATTCACAGGTTACTTAACCTACTGCTATTTTCCCTCCACTTTTAGGGGGTAAAAGTGTCTTATACTTTTAGAAATATAGATAATTACATTGTCTATAACCATTCATATTTCTTAAATTGAAAGTTGATTTTTCTAAAATTTAATTATTTTATATATTGAAATAATAAATGACTACAAATTTTATGCTATGCACAGACCAAGAAAAAATTATATCAGATTTTAAATCTACATTGAGTGTATTTCATTATTTCATAAAACTAACTCATCTATTTAATAAACTCTGGTAAGACATATCCCTATCAGTACTTATTCAAATCCAGTTTTTAAAGTTTTTGTTTATTCTGGCAGAATCACCAGCTGTTGCCTTCCTTTGTGCTCTGTGTCTGTTTTTCTGACTGCTTGTACATCTGCAATGCTCACATTTTCCCCTTTTTCATATTTTTCATATAGTTATCTGCCAAGATACATTAACCTATCATTACAAATACAATAAATTATAGACCAAATCTATGCTCATAGCAGGCAGAGATTTTGATTATAAGTGTGTGGACAGATGAAGGAGCATCAAATTTATTGAGATATTCGTTACTTAATTTAGTGCATCTTATTCCAATGCATTTTGGTAAATTTCCAATTATGTTCTAAAAATACAATACAAATGCACGTGTCTTGGAACTAAGGCCTTGATCTGGTTGGTTAATCTAAATATAATGTACAAGATCATTTTATCAGGGTAAAAATATTTTAACCAAATGTTAATACATTTTAAAACCATGGTGCAAAGTAACATCTGATGAAGAAACTGTATTCAGTCCCACAGTATTGATAGAATATTTTTTTTTCTTCCCCTCCCCTCTTCCTTCCTCTTGTTAACTTTTTCCTTCTTGAGCCAGTCCATAGATGAGATTGTTAATCAGAAAAAGGTCAAGTCAAGCAATTTTGCTTGTTGTAAAAAAAAATCTTTCCTTGCTATTGGTTGATAATAAAGATGGTTATAAAAACAGAAGGTCTAGTTTGCATCACCGTTCTGTTTTCATGTTTCTTTTCCATAAGAGGAACAGAAAAAGAAAAAAATGGGTCAGTTAAATGAATTGAATGGTGGATACAAACAGAATACTTTCCTTTTCTATCTGCCATTAATTGACTTTAAAATTAACGGATGTCAAAATTACAAAAACAAACTAAGCACAACAAACTAAAAACAACTTGCAGGATGACAGGCCGAACTGGATGGACAAATGTCTTTTTTCGGCCTTATGTACTATGTTACTAGATGCTCAAAATAACTCACGCAAACCAAAATGAATCATTTTTCTTTGTTTTCTTCTGTTCCACTGATGGGGAAGAAATATGGAAAACACAACACTGATGTGAACAGCATTCCATATACTATTATTAGACTAAATGGACATCATAGCAAAATACCCTCTTGAGACTTCCATCTGACCCATAGAGAAAAGTCCTTATAATTGCCAGGACAAGCTAGGCAAGGAACATAAAGATTCTGGACTTATTGAAGTTTGTACATAATTAATCTAAAATGTGCAACACTATTCAATACAAAATCGAAGCCGAAGTTAAAGGGATTTTCCTAATAAAACCAATAAATCTCAATGTATAGAGGTTGAGAATTTAAAGAGGAAATTTTTTACTTTTCCTGACATAACAATATTAGTACCTGGCAGTGTAGGGCATGATCAGTAGATGTTTGTGTGATAATATTTTTTTTCAGATCGGCTGCTTTGTTGAGGCGCTGTAGCCCTTGTTCTCTTTTGCCGCCCTGTATGATAATTAATAGAATCGCTACAGGGAGGAGGGGTGTCTCCTTCTCCTTGGCTGTGAGCTTCCCAATCGCAGCAAACCATGTCACATCTGTTTTCTCAGAACGGGAGGCACAGCACCCCAACAGAGCAACTGATCTGAAAAAATAAATTAAAAAATTGCGCATGGACATCTACTTATTAAGCCATACATTGCCAAGTACTAATATTGTTATGTCAGGATCAGTGAAAGGTCCTATTCAACCCCTTCAGGACCCTGCCATTTTTCACCTTAAGGACCAGGACATTTTTTTGCAAATATAACATGTGCCAGTTTATGTGGTGATAACTTTAAAATTATTTTACGTATCCAAGCAAGTCTGAGATTGTTTTCAATATTGTACTTTATGACAGTGGTGCATTTAAGTAAAAAAAAAAATCATTTTTATTCATAAAAAAATACCAAATTTACCCAAAATTTGGAAACATTCGCAATTTTCTAAATTTCTATTTCTCTACTTTTAAAACAGATTGTGATACCACCTAAAATAGTTATTACTTTACATTTCTCATATGTCTACTTCATGTTTGGATCATTTTGTAAAGACATTTTCTTTTTTGGGATGTTAGACATTAGGCTTAAAAGTTTAGAAGCAAATGTTAAAATGTTTAAGAAAATTTCCAAAACCCAATTTTTAAGGACCAGTTCAGGTCTGAAGTCACTTTGTGGGGCTTACATAACAGAATCCAACCCAAATTAGGCCAATAAGTTACCATGTCACATTTGAAGACCCACTTGCACCCCTAGAGTAGAAACTCCAAAACAATGACCCCATTTTGGAAACTATAGGATAAGGTGGCAGTTTTATTGGTACTCTTTTCGGGTACATATGATTTTTGGTTGTGCTATATTACACTTTTTGTGAGGCAAGGTAACAAAAAATAGATGTTTTTAATTTAAATTTTTTGTTATTTACAATGTTCATCTGACATGTTAGATCATGTAGAATTTGTATAGAGCAACAATACCAAATATGACTTTATTTTGGTTGTTTGTTTCAGTTTTGCATAATAAAGCATTATTGAAAAAAAGGATTTTTTTAGTGTCTCCACATTATGAAATCCATAGTATTATTTTATTTGTTGCCCGATTGTTTTATGTAGGGGCTCATTTTTTGCGGGATGAGGTGACATTTTGATTGGTACAATTTTGCGGGGCATATGCCTTTTTGATCCTTTGGTATTACACTTTTTGTGATGTAAGGTGACAAAAAATTATTGTGTTCACACAGTTTTTACTTTATTTTTTCTACAGCGTTCAGGTGACGGGGTGGATCATGTGATATTTTTGTAGAGCCAGCCGTTATGGATGCGGCAATGCCCAATATGTCTGGTTTTCTTATTGTTTATATTTTTTCAATTTTATGTGTTTTATTTTGGGGAATTTTATTTCATAAAATTTTTTACTTGAAACTCTTTTTTTAAACTTTTTTTTTTGTCCCACTCTGGGACTTCAACTTCTGGGGTCTGATCCCCTCTGCAATGCATTACAAAACAACCAATATTGCAATGCTTTGGCTGTCAGCTTTTATGCTGACAGCGTTCATGTGAGACCCAGCCTAAGGGATGGATCTCACAGGCTTCTGTAGAAGGCAAGCTTGAATTCTCTGCCAGTGCAGTGTGGAGACCCGATGGGGAAGTGGAGGGCACCTGCACCCTCCGTGAACCCTATGCATGCTGCGGTCAGCTTTGACCGCGGCATACAAGAGGTTAACATGTCGGCATCAGTGTTTTCACCGATGCCGGCGCATGCAGCAGGGGCCCGGCTGTCAGTGACTGATCAGCCCGTTGTACATGTACGGCACTGGTCCTTAAGTCACGTCTACCCAGCACAGTTCATGTATGGCGCTAGTCATTAAGGGGTTAAATCAATATCATATTTAAACTGCAGACAAAGACAAAGGGTCTATGCAGACAAGGGCTCTATAAAAAGATTTCTACACACTGGCACCTGCTATCCATCAATTCTTTAAAACTTCAGTTATATGGATTATGTCCACCATTGGCCCCGAGTATAGGTGATCCATCCTTCTCTTATTTCTCCTACTAGTGCAAGTGACATTACTGTAACGATGACATTTTTCATTATGTGAAACAATATGATAGACCACAAGCATGAAGATTTAAAGGCACAGACAGGTCCAAGAACCAGAGAACAAGCACTCAACATCATAGGCATGTGCAGCCTATTGCATTCGAGTGTGCACCCTAAAGCACAAACTCACACACCACGCGCGTGTCTATGTATGTCGATATATATAGCCTTTATGCCATTAGCCCTCATTATCGGCCCTTATGCCTCATTAGCCCTCATTATGCCTCTCATTAGCTCCCATTATGCCGCTCATTAACCCCTATTATGCATCATTAGCACCCATCATCAGCCCTTATGCCTCATTAGCCCCCATTATTAATGTAAAGTAGAAAGACCATATTGTATCCTACACCTAAGCCAAAGCTCTCTAGTGAAAGTCATAGAACCCAATAGAGTCCAGGCAGGTATATCAGCTGGGCAGCCCCAGATCATAGTGTTCGGATTAGTCGGGGCAAGCCAAAGCCTTTTGACTTTGGTCCATTTATTATATGAATGCAACATTGTCTAGGGGGCTACATGTCGTAGGTGAGTAGCTAAGTATTGTAGAGAGATATCAGGGAGTGCGAGGCCACATGGGATTTTTTTGTGGCTAAGATTGATTTAGAAAGCTGGTTTTGCTTATTGTTCCAAACAAAGGTGAGAAAGGCAGACTGTACCGATTGAAGTATAGCACCTGGTACCCAGATTGGGAGTGTCTCAAAAAGGTAAAGATATATAGGTAATACGGCCATTTTGATTGCTGCTATAAGGCCTCATAGATATATATGGAGGGACCCCCACTTAGGCAGGAGTAAAGCTGCTTCAGTAATCAGTTGTGTTAAATTTCATGTTAAAGGGTGGAATATGAGGAAGTAATATGTGTCCCTAAACAATTACTAAGAATATTTATAAGTCTATTTATAGGCATTCAGGGTCTTTGGATGTATATTAATTGTCAACACTTCAGTTTTTGTTTTATTAATTTTGTAGCCCGATAGTCTACTGTAACAGTCTAGGGTGGTATGCAGGTTGGGGAGCGAAGTAACAGGATTATAGTCAGCAATACGCAATATGCAAATAACGATATGGTAAAGGACCTGTCATAGATAGGGATACCATGAGCATTCGGGTTTGCCCACATTCAAGCTGCTAGGGGCTCAATGCTTAATACATAATGAAGTGATGAGAGAGGACAACCTTAATGGGTATCCTTATGTACTGTATATCAAACAGAGGAGAATATGTATAGGGAATATTCACATGGACAGTAGATAAGAGTAGAGACCCCTCAAAGCCTGCATAAATGGGCCCAGTAAACTAAATTACTTCAGTGTATGAAACATAAAGGACCAATTCAGATGATCAAAGACCATCTCTGCATCTAGGGTAAGAATGTCCTCCACCCATCCTTTTCTAGCAGCATCAATCAAGTCCACCACCTTTCTCATATTATGCCCAGCCTGTCGAAAACAGACAAATCTGACCTAATCATTGTGTATCAAATGGGAAAGCCAACAGTTCAGGAGATTTGCAAGCAATTTAGTGAAAATCTTGAGATCAGAATTCAATAAACCAATAGGGTGGTAGCTTACACACTCCGGGGGATCTTTTCCATGCTTAGGGATAACTGTCACAAAGGATTACAAACATAGAATCCAGAATTTAGTCCACAGACTAGAAAGCAAAAAAAAGACAATATATGGAAGTAAGATTTCCCCATAGGTTTTGTAATATAAGTATGTGAGGCTGTCTAGACAAGGGGTTTTGCCCCCAGACAACTGTCCCACCACCTCTCTCAGTTCATCAAACTTAATTGGCTGGTTTAATTGGGTTAAAGCTTCACAGGATAAGGTAAGTAAAAAGCCAACTGGAAAAGCCTGGAAAAAAATATTTTAATTGAGAGCAGCAGTGGTAAGGTAATAGCTGCATGTGGCTGCAACACTAGTGACAGCTGTATATGGGTAGTAGTAGAAGTAGAGGTGAATGTGTAGCGTTAGAAGTGGCAGCTATAACGGTTTAGGGAGCTGGGAGTGGCTGTGACACGCACAAGTCCAGCCTTGCATAATCGGAAGAGGGACAGTCCTTGCCCTGAAAGGGAGAAAATCCGGCAGCATCATTGCTTTGCCAGTTTCTCCGTACCCGTAGGTCAAATTGGGAAATAAAGTTCATATGTAGAATCAGGACAATTTTGCGCATCATTTGATATCAAATATGACTGGAAAACAATACAGTGTGCCTGAGAACTGTCATATCTCAGAAAGGGAATTTCCGATTTGTTTGCAGATTTCCAGGAAGGTGTGTTAGAATAACCCAAACAACCTCTGAAGAGATGGTTCCTTTCATATTTTCCTAACCCATGAAATATGAGGAAAATAATGGAAAAATATGAAGTCTATGGATTGAAAGTGACTTTCAGGTCATCTTCCTTCTTGTACCAACCAGCTGTGTAATAAGGATCTGTCCTTTTCTTCTGAAGTTCGTTGTCCAGGCTAAAAGTGTTAGACTTCCTGCAATGCAGGAGCCACACAGACTGGGAAGATGCACTTTTTATGAGGTTTTGTCATGATAATATCAGAGTGATGGATGTATAACCAGGCAGGGGGCGGCCTCTGTCCAGGAAGATTCTTTTGGCACGGAGGTGCTAATTGACTCTGATTTCTGAGCTGTGCTAGCTAGGTGAATTACTTCTGGGTTAAAAAAAAAACATGTTAACTCTTTGTGTGCAGGAGAGGGCTCTTGTGATTTTTTTGTGATTTTAAAACCAGACGCATTCGCGATTTCTTTGTATTCCTGAATCTGGGTTCTGGTCGCAACTGCAACTGCTGTGATCCCTATAGCTAAATCACTACTGCTAAAAGTTCTTTAAGGTCTAAAATCTCTTTCCCTTAGGGACTGGCACAAAGACGTTTACCTAAGCTTTTTAAATCCTCAGGCGAGTTGTCAGACGCTGCTCTTTACTGCATGTACACTTGTCAACACTAGACTACCTTCTATTTTCCCCTAGAGAGGAAGAGATGGAACCAGCCCTGTCTAGTCACTAGGAACCTTCTACTTTATACAACCTTAGGGGACAAATAGTTCCTAACAGTATGTTAAGACTTTATCCACTTGCAGTGAGGACACTACATTTACATATGAAAAAAAAAAAACTTTATCATTGTGATAGTAATGTGTTTTGAAATCAAAATAATTACAATGAAAAACAGAAATGTATAGATAGATTTGTTCTTTTAATAGAACTCTGTGACTTCAATCTGCATTTCTTTGCAAACAATTACTAAATTACACATTTCGTAAACTCTAAAATGTTAACATGGAATAAAGAGATGGTTTTTCCCTTCTGAGGCAAAGTTTTATACCGGCATTGACTTTGAAAACAAGCGATATTCACCTAATTGTTTAGAGCATGCCATATGCTAGCGACAACAACTTGCTAAAATCAACTTGTGCTGTTTCCCATGACAGGTATCAAAGTAAAATTTCTGTAAGTAATTAGATCTATAGACTCCAGGGGGAGTGGAATGGAACTGTGTTGAAGGCCATGAAACACAAACTAATGTGAAGAAACTCATTATCCACGCGCCTCCCTCTACTAGCAAATGCAATAGAAAGATAAGCTAAGATGTTCCAGTTTACATTCTTACCTAACACACACTTTTTTTTGCCAAGCTCCATCTTGAAGTAAAAATCATTATTTTTTTTTTTGTTAATGCTATAGCTTACAATTACTGCTGATAAAAACAGGATACACATTTTGCTTAGCAGATTGCTCAGAAATTTATTATTTGAATGTATTTATTATGTTTTGTTGTATGTTTTTATCACACTATAAAAGGTTAAGTTTTAGAGGGATCGTTTTCTTTATTTTTATTTTTTTGCTGTGATTTTTCAGAGTATGGTTCCCTGTTTATCGTAACTTACTGATAGCTGTTCGGTTTTATGAATCATTATGTAGCAATAAAAAGGGATAGAATGCAAAAATAGACCGACAATAACTAGTTTTCAGGGGGGAAAAAACCTCTAGCAAATCCCAAAATTATAAAAATCTAAAATAAAGAAAACTTAACCCAAAATGTAAGATTCCCATGATGGAATTGTCAGTTTACTACCTTTTCTATTTTTTGTTTTAGTTTTTATTTCCCTGGCTTCTTCTATATATAGACTGTAGATTAATAAACTATTTTTAGGGCTTTTATGAATTATTGGGCTTACTTAATCAAAAATCTTTGCAACGTTTTGCACTTTTATATCACTCATTCTAGTTTTGGAAAAATGGGTGAAAAAGTGGGGGTAGTTAGCTATTCATAATTAGTTTCACAGCCAGATTTATCACTGTAACATTTTTTTAAAAGTTAGGTGTAAGGTTTGCCAAATTTAACAAACATTTGATAAATTTGTCTCAAAGTACACTGACGTAGACTCAAACAAAACTAACTTCAAATATTACCCTCATGATTAATTCACCACTAAGTGCTTGTGTTGGGACATGCTCACAGTGTATATGTCAAATCGTGAGTGTCCTTTAGGCATCTGTTGGTATATTAAAGTATACCTTTGTTATAAAATGTAGCAAGAAAATGTACCAAATCCAGAACTAATAAAATTTAAATTAAAGGGACACTTCACCCAAAAGTTAAGAACTTTCTTTTTGCATTCATAACTACATTATCACACTGGGCCATTGCAGAGCATCAGTTGGAATCAGACTTTAGTGACACTCATTTGCTCTATAATTATTCTACTGTAGAAGAATATTTAATGAATAATATAATGCACTGCACTACCAAGACAAAGCCACCCAGCAGAGATAGTATAGGTTCCTAGGAGCAAAGCTGTGCAATCCAGCACAAAATTGCGGAAAGAATGGAAAGAATCAGCAAACCACGTCACAGATCCAAGGAATGTTCACGCCCAATAAAATCCACAGAAATTGCAAAAGGAACTTTGCATGTAAGATAAAATTCAGTCTTTATTCCAATATTTGCATTAAAAACGCAATCTTCAGGCAGTTATCTCACCCTTTTTGACCGACTTGCGGTTATAATCATAGACTGAGACACATAGACTTAGAAGGGAAAGTCCAACCAGTCAATTTAGGTGCGTAGTAGAATAAGTCATCAGTATTTAAGTCTCAAAAACTCCTTTAAGCAGAATCATAAAATATCAATGCCAGCATGTCAAAATATATCCTAAACAAAAACAGTATAAACGACAAAAAAGGTTAGCGAGTCCTTTTGATAATTTAATTCTCCAGTGAAGCAAGTATTCAGCATTAACATCCAGAAAGCCTCTCACTCTTATAGATGACAGTTTTTATCCCTGCCCTTGGGAGAGGATTTAACCTTCTCAATACCAGAGATATGAGGTGACGCCACCTTGCCTGCATGACAAGGCTTTATGGACTAGAAGCAATGGTGTAGGCCAGTGGTGGGCAAAATTTTTAGTCAACTGAGCCAAATTTTAACAAAACCGCGATTGAAATTTATTTTAAGAGCCACATTTTTTACTTACCCGGGAACTTTCACAACCCTCGTCACTTCCTGTTGTGACGCAGCACGTTCCGACGTTTGGAAGGAGGAGCTTCCTAATAGTGGGAGGAAATATGGGTGATATGAGATGTACACACCCTCTCCAGCTTTGCTAGGTGAAATGGGGCCCTGGGGCGAAAAACAATAAGGGCCCCCCAATGCACATTTCTCCAGTCCAAACAGAACCAGGGCGGCCGCGGCCCCATGGCACATTTCTCCAGCAGTTCCAGTGCCAGCACATGCACAGACATCTCTCTCATGAATCTGAGATGTCTGTGCATGTGCTGGTACTGCTGGAGAAATGTGCCATGGGGCCGCCGTGGTTCTGTTTGGACCAGAGAAATGTGCATGGGGGGGTTCGAATGACTCAGAGTCACGAGAGAGATGTCTGTGCATGTGCTGGCACTGCTGAAGAAATGTGCCATGGGGCCGCCCTGGTTCTGTCACATCTCTCTCATGACTCTGAGTCATTCGCCCCCCCCCCATGCACATTTCTCCAGTTCAAAAAGAACCAGGGCGGCCCCATGGCATTTCTCCAGCAGTGCCAGCACATGCACAGACATCTCTCCCATGACTCGCCCCCCCCCCCCCCACAATTCACATTTCTCCAGTCCAGTCCAAACAGAACCAGGGCGGCCCCGGCCCCATGGAACATTTATTCAGCAGTACCAGTGCCAGCACATGCATAGACATCTCTCTCATGACTCCCCCTTCCCCCCAATCCAATGCACATTTCTCTAGTCCAGTCCAAAAAACAGAACCAGGGAGAGGAGAAGACCAAGGGGCGTTAACTGCTGGAGAGACTTCTACATCTTAAGATTCACAGCAGAGCAGGAGAGTAAAGTTAATTTATTTATCTCTGCTGGGGGCCTGATCTGAGCTCTGATGGGGGTGTGATAGAACAAACTGATCTCATATGGGGTGCGGTCTGACATGAAGATCTCATCTGATATTGGGGTCTGATTTGAGGTCTAACATGAGGATCTGATCTGAGGTTTGATATGGGGATCTGATCTGAGGTTTGATATGGGGATCTGATCTGAGGTCTGATATGGGGATCTGATCTGAGGTCTGATATGGGGATCTGATTTGAGGTCTGATATGGGGGACTGATCTGAGATCTGATATGGGGGTCTCAGCTGAATGAAGATTGGTGGTCTAATTTGGGGGTCTGATGAAGATTAGGGGTTCTAAGGTCTTATTTTCCTGCTCTTAAACCTAGTTGTGTCTTATCATCAGGTGTTTCTTATAAAGCAAAAAGTGTTGTATATATAAATCACATAAATATTCCATTGGGGCTGACAAACAAATTCCAGTGCAGTATCTAGCAGCTACTGATATGTAATTGGAACATGTATATCAATAGATATCTGCAGTGCATGTTAGATATAAATATGCAGTACATACATAAAATTATAACATATCTATCTTCATGAGTCAATAAACTATAAAGGGAAAACTATTTTCCTTAACAAACTGTAAGAGCAGAATTCTTTTTTTCCCACCAGAAATATCCTAATTTACAATCACTATCTGTAATTATTCATATTGTTCATCGTTTGTGCTCCACCTGATGCCATGAAGTAAGCAATAGCTGAACTTTACGATTTTTGACCCCGGACCCAAACCCGAACATTTCAGTAAAATTTTGGGTTCGAGGTCGGTGTTCGGCGATTTAATGGCGCAACAAGCTGCAGGGCAGCCAATCAACAAGCATTTAACTCATGTTCCCTTTGAAGCAATCACAGCTATGCCTACTAAATAGTATGCTGTGATTGGCCAGTGTAGCATGTGACCCAGCCTCTATATAAGCTGGAGTCACTTAGCGCCGCACGTCGCATCAGCACTTACTAGTGTAGGGAGAGGATGCTGCAGCTGTGAGGGAGAGATTAGGAAACAATTCTGGTGTTCTTGGTGTTAAATCTGCAGCAATTATTTTTGTGCGAGCTATGCTACATTTTTGTATACCTGAGCCCATTGCCACAGATAAATAAGCTTTAATCGGTCTGTTTGTTAGGTGGGCGTCGGCGACCATTTTTGCAAGTCCAGTGCACTTGCAACTGCATGTGTGCCAGGGACATAACTTTAATCCTGTTCTGGTGGCTCAGTGGGCGACATCTAGGCATTTTTTAAGGACACCTGCACTGCATATGTGTCAGGGGATGGGAAAATAATATAGGTAATCCGTCTGTGACTTCAGGTCCCCAGAGGGGGGACATATTTAGTGCTTAATATCTGAAAGGGGAAAATCTATTCATTAAATCCATCTGTTAGATTCCAAAGGGACAAATCCCTCTTTTATGACGGTAAAGTACCCCTGTGGCCTGCAGAGCATACCTGTCAGTGAAAATGATTCAATTACATTAGTCTGTCACATATTTGTTTGACCTAAAACAATTTTTTCTCTTTCTGACATCGGCACTGCATATCTGACAGTCAAATAAAACCAGTAAATACTGGTGTTACATTGTCGCTTGACAAATTCCAATTTTTTGTGCTAGAAAGTACATTTTTGGCCTGTGCTGCATTTATGGCAGTCTAATAAAACCAGAAAATACTACTGTCACATTGCTGGTTGAAAAAAAGCATACTTTTTATGCTAGATAGTACATTTGCGGCCTGCGCTGCATTTCTGACAGTCCACTAAAACCATTAATAAATTCTACTGCTATATTGTTGTTTGAAAAAAACACCCTTTTGTGCAAGATAGAACATTTGCGGCCTGGTCTGCATTTCTGACAGTCCAATAAAACTGTTAAATACTGTTGTTACATTGTTGGTTGAAAAATTCAATTTTTTTTGTGACCGTGAAGTAATTGTATTAAATTCGCCTGTCACACTGTTGTGCAACCTCAAGACGTTTTTCTCTTTATGACACCGGCACAGCCTTACTGTCAGTGAACATAATTGTTGACTATTGGCGCTTACATTGTTTCCTGACATAAATCATCTGTTAGTTTGGTGGGTGAAAGCAAAGAATGAGGAGAGCGTCAAATAAGTGACTTGGCCCCGGTCGTGGTGCTGCTGGTGTTGGTGGAACTCCTGTTGCAGGGAGAGGACGTGGTCGATCTGTGCCAGCTACACGCACAAGTGAAACATCTTCCTAAGGTGTGAGTAGGCGACAGAACCTTCAGCGCTATTTGGTAGGCCCGAAAGCCGCTCTACGAATGGTGAGGCCAAAACAAGTGCAAGCAATAGTAGATTGGGTGGCTGACAGTGCCTCAAGTTCCTTCACATTGTCTCCCACCCAGTCTCCTGCTGAAAGATCAGAGTTGGCACCTGCAGCCCATGGCCATCAGTCTTTCACCTCACCCCCTTGCAAATCAGCCAAGCAGTCTGAGCCCCAAGTCATGCAGCAGTCTCTTCTGCTTTTTGATGACTCTGCTAGCAGAGTTTCCCAGGGTCATCCACATAGCCATGCCCCAGAAGTGGGAGAGATTGAGTGCACCAATGCCCAACCACTTATGTTTCAGGATGAGTACATGGGAGGACCACCGCAGCATGTCTCGGATGATGACAAAACACAGGTGCCAACTGCTGTGGCTTTCTGCAGTGTGCAGACCGACAAGGAAGGCAGGGGTGAAGACTGGGTGGAAGATGAGGTGGAGGACAATGAGGTCCTTGAACCCACATGGAATCAAGGTCATGCGAGTAACCTGTGTAGCTCGGAGGAAGAGTCGGTGGTCGCACAGAGCCATCAGCACAGGAAAAGAGGGAGCAGGGTGCAAAAGCGGAGCGGCCGTACCCTAGACAGTATGCTGCTACTGCCCACAGCACCAAGGTACCGAGCACACCAAAGCCAGCTCCAAGGAGTTCCCTGGTGTAGCAGTTCTTCAGACAATGTGCTGATGACAAGACACAAGTGGTTTGCACACTGTGCAATCAGAGCCTGAAGCGAGGCATAAACATTTTAAACCTGAGCACAACCAGCATCACCAGGCATCTAAGTGCAAAGCAGGAGCTGCAGTGGAGTAGACATCTCAAAAACAAAAAAAGGTCTCTGACTCCTCCTGCTTCCTCTTTTGCTGCAGTCTTGGCCTCTTCATCCCCCTCTGGAGTGACAGTGGTACCTGCCACGCCGCAAACAGAGGATATGCCAGCAAGGCCATTTCCTTGGTCACCAAGCATCTCCACAATGTCCTATGGAAGTGTTCAGCTGTCTATCTCCCAAACACTGGAGCGAAAGAGGAAGTACCCCCCTACCCACCCGCGATCCCTGGCCCTGAATGCCAGCATTTCCAAATTCATGGCTTTTAATATGCTGTCATTCTGTCTGGTGTACACAGACAGTTTTAAAAATCTGATGACGGTGGCTGTCCCACTGTACGTTGTGCCCAGCTGCCACTACTTTTCCAGGCGAGCCATCCCTTCCCTTCACAACCAAGTGGGGGACAAAATCAGGTGTGCACTGCGCAACGCAATCTGTGGCAAGGTCCACCTAACTATACGTATATAGAGATATAACGGTCAGGGACGTTATATCTCTCTAACAGCACACTGGGTGAATGCAGTGGCGGCTGGGCCTGAGGCAGATAGCAGTTTGGCGCATATCCTTCCACCACAAGGATTGCAGGGTGTTTCTCTTTGCCTCCTCCTACTCTGCTTCCTTTTGAACAAAGCGACTTTGGGTGTAGCATTACCCTTCCCAGGTGCCTGAGCATCAAAGTTTATTGTGACCTGAAAAGGTTGCTGTTGTTTGTGCCCGTGTTACTGACCCATGATTGGGTTCTGGAATACGCTTCCTGTTTGATCCTTATCTGCACTGTATTGTCTCTCTTGTTGCTGACCAGTATTGTCTGACCTGTACCTGAGCCGCCTGCCCTGACACATTGCTTATTTGATCCTGCACTGTCGCTCCTGGTTACGAATCTGTTTGTTAACTACGTCCGTATCTCTGGTACCCTGTTCTGGTACCCATTGGCATGCCTGGACCAGCTGCTTCGTGTACCAATCCACCTCAAGAGGTAGCACCTGGTGTTACCCTTCGGAAAGTCTATCCTCACCATCAGGGCTACTGTGAAGAATGAGGGGTTTACTTAGACAATGCTATTAAAGGAGTCTGGTTATATGACACAGTGGCACAGTGGGTTTGTGACATGCAGAGTTGTTGGATATCCCCCCGGCATCTGATATTAATGATCTATTTCTAGAGATAGTTCATCTGCTGTTAGATATTGGAGAACCTTTTTAATCAGCCTTGTAATCCATATGGAATATATTCAGTTTATAATTTCCAGTTTTGGCTATACATCTCGTAAATCACCTCTAGTTGTTTGCAGTGATTTCACACATATTTAAATTTACTCTTAGTTATACTATTATAATATTTAACCACATGTTTGTGAACTTCCTAAGTCTGGAAACATGAGCTGCTTTTCTTCTAAAATATGAAGTATTTGGGGATTTATATTATTCAGTGTTCATCGCTCCTGGCATTATGGGACATTAGTCAAGATTTTAATTACTAAGCTGGGTAAACACAGGAGCAGACATGCATTCACTGCGCAATCAAGGAAAAGCAAATGATCCAAGACACAATTAGTCTCCTATCTTTAGTTTACATACCTATGAAAGAGAATATACCCTGGCCCTATTCTAGCTTCAACAGACATTGCAGTATTTATAACAGACACATCTATCATGTAATAGTAAGTTATGCAGTCTATTAGTTATCAATGTAATTCCAGTCCAATCAACTTTGTACAGGAAGATGTTTAAAATTCATCCATAATAAGGAGAAATCAAATGTCACAAACATTTTATCATAGATTTATCACATCAACTGCAGAAAAGTGTTATCACAAAGAATATTTAGCCTGTCAGATTTCTAATTAGAGTAATTGCTCACTGATTGTGTATTATCTCTAAGTATGTTCAAATAATGAACATTAATATACTAAAGTCAAATAGGTTTTACTTATGAAATGAACAGGAAAAACAAAAGATTAGCAACTCATGTTGGCAGTCACTAGGGTAAACCACCTTTATTTACATGCAGGAAGCTCAGCTCTTGAATTGTTGCTGCCCCCCCCCCCCCTTCTTTCTCTATATAGTAAATGCATTATAGTTTCGTTTTTTTATTAGTGTTTCTAAGCTATTATTTATACAACCCAAGCGGAAAATGAAAAAGAAACTACCCTTTAAAAGAGATTTATCAGATTTTCGAAAGATATTCAAAAGATGGCTTTTGCATGTATGATCCTGGAAAACTGGCTAATCAGAATAATAAAGTGGCACTAAAGCAATGCACACCAATCGCAGCAGTTTCTGACTCAATTGCATCAATATGATTGTAGTTATGTCTGATACCACAGTTCAGTCTTTTCATGTAAAGGTGAACGGCTTGCAAAAATAATTCTAAAAGTTCAGCGATAAAGCATCACAATCAGCAAAATACAGGGTGAGTCAAAAGTTTTAGGACACCCTATTATTTATTTTAGAAACAAAAGAGAAAATGAATATCTAAATACCCCAGCAAGTAATTGGTGAGGGGGTCTATCATTAGGCTATGTTTGGAACATGGCCACCATCTTGTAAGCTGCTATAAAATGTTGTGTGGCATTTCAAAGAAGACAATAATTGTCACAGAAATAGATTGCCGCAATCAGATTTGAAATATCTCTTGTGGTTCAAAAGTTATCAACACAGAAATTTGAAAAATGGCAAAGTTCAAAATTCTGTATTCAGCACCAGAGACAACTCATTGAACACATCAGATACTGTGTATCACAGTGAACGTTCCTTTCTATGCTGATAACTTTTGAGCCACAATGAGATGAGCACATTTTTCAAATATTTCATTTGTCGGTTCGCCAATTTTTATTTATTTATTTGATTTGATCTAAATATATTCAAGGCAAATTTTGTTTAAAAATATCTATTTCCTGGCTGCAGAGAGCTTTTATAGTGGTGTAGAACACTGTACCTTGCAGTAACAGTCAAGGGGCCAAAACTGACCAAATAACTCAAGTATGAACTCAGCCTTACAGGTTGATGTTTGCGCCAAGAAGCAGCACACTCCATTTACACCATCATCAGCTGATTCCACATAGATGTCTAAAGAACTTGTTCTATTAAACGCAAGTAGAGCCCCCTGACAGAGCGGAGAGGATGTCAGCAGTAAGTTTGTGTTGACGTCACTAATTATTTTGCCCTTCTTCTGATCCGTCAGAACAATAACCCACAAAAAATGGATCCTGTCTGTGGAGTATCCGCCTGCAGTCAGTCAGCATTTGGTCAGAAATCCATCAGTATTGCTAATGTCCCAAAAAACAGAGTGGATCCAAAACAAAGATGACACGTAAATGGAATATTTGCATCTCTTCTGTGTTTTGTACCCACTCCTGCTTTTAGCTGACAAATCGCAAGCCAATTATTTTATTTTTATTTTTGAACGGGGGAGAAAAAAAATAACAAACAGGAAATTAACACACAAAAAATACAACATAGAAGGGCCAAAACCACAAGATTTAAAAGGCAAACTGGAAAAAAAAGTGCTTAATCAACAAAAATGGATTGAAGACCAGTGTCGGGGTGACCACAATGGTAATGCATATTGATCATGAAATGTATGGGGTTATGGCTGATAAGTGGAGGATAGTCCAGCAAACAAGCCGACTCCAGCTCATTCCTTGACAAGCTGGATTGCTGATAAGTGGATTCTAAAGTGTCTAAAGAAATGCGGGAAAAGACATTAGAATAAATTGTCCACTTTCTCCAACGTGATCTCAGCCTTTGATTTATAATATCATTCCATGAAGTCTTGAAATATCCATGCAAGATTAGACGGGCACAGAGAAAGCAAGCTCTGTGGCAGAGACTGATCAAGATACTTCATACCTGGTCCAAATCGCTACTAGCCACGTAAGGTCCTGAGAACTGATCACCAGATTACCGAAACAACTGTTTCTTTTGAACCACGTCCTTATGATAACCGTGAGCGTCTCAGAGCCGTTTTACAGTAAGAGCGGGAGGCAAGTAAATGTCTTTGGTGACACCTCCAATAGATCGTCCTCTGTGCTTGTCCTGCAGAACCAACCTGTCCGCACAATCCAGTCCTTTGTGATGGACTTGGTAAGTGGAGGCTTGGATAAAATCTGTATGAGCAGAGCGAGTGGATCTCTGTCCTTTCCTTTGAGTCTGGGTAAACAGGAAAATTTGGCCTTTAGATGCAACTCTGAGCCCACTTCAATTGCAAGACGCTTCAACATGCAGAGCCCAAGCTTCCGGGAGGATACCTCATAAATCTGGGGCTTAACACCCCATTGGTTGGTGTTTGCATAGCCTTGCAATAAATGTTGTTTCCATTACCTGACTGTAAACAGAGATCTTGACAGACAAATGTATCAAACTCTGCCGCCTTCTTTCTAGGTGCAAGCGTCTCCAGTCCCCTGACCAGCCAGATTTACCAGCATCTGTTCCAGGACATGAAGCAGTGGCATAACATTGTTCATCCCGTAGTCCTGGCGACTGAAAAATAACGTGGCCTCCTCAAAGGGCCTGAGCAAATGGCAAATGTCACGCATGAGTAGCCACTGGCTGACATCAAAGTTACACAATGGACTACTCCTGTCCACTTGCATCATCAAGAAATGTTTGACACCTTTCTCTGCTCGTACAGTTGGTCCAACATATGGAGGGTGGAATTCCAACGGGTTGAAACGTTGCATATCAGCCTATATTGTGGGAAGCCGTTCTGCCGCTGCAGCTGAAGGAGGGTGTGCTTTGCAGTGTAAAAGTGGCTGAAATGCATGCAAAGTTTCCTGGCCATTTTTAGGATGTCTTGCAGATGTGTGGAAGACTTCAGGAACCACTTGACAACCAGATTGAATACGTATGCCATGCAGAGTGCATGGCTCAACTCTCCTTGACGCAGCACCAACACCATGTTCTTCCCGTTGTCGGTCACCATGGTTCCTGAAAGCCAGGATTTGATTTCTTTTTTTTTTTTTTTTTTTTATCTTTGATTGTAGGTCATTCTCCCATTTTACCATGTGTTTATTAGTCACCATATTTAATGATTCAGTTAATTGGGTGTAGAATATACTGATTCCTTTTTTGTTCTTTTTTATTTGTATTTTTTTTTCAAAATCATACTTTATTTAGCAAAGCATCAAAGTACAGATTAGGAGTGATGGAGGAAAGACAAGCCTCCACACTTCCCACACATTAAAAATAACACAATACAACACAGTATAAACTGCAGGTCAAGCATTGCAGTGTATATAAATCAGAAAATGCATCCAAGGTACAGATCAAATAAAAAGTACACAGGAGATTACCCTGAAAAGTGGGCATCAATTATCACCAATAGGAAGGGTCACTGTTAGAGTTGAGCGAACACCTGGATGTTCGGGTTCGAGAAGTTCGGCCGAACATCCCGGAAATGTTCGGGTTCGGGATCCGAACCCGATCCGAACTTCGTCCCGAACCCGAACCCCATTGAAGTCAATGGGGACCCGAACTTTTCGGCACTAAAAAGGCTGTAAAACAGCCCAGGAAAGAGCTAGAGGGCTGCAAAAGGCAGCAACATGTAGGTAAATCCCCTGCAAACAAATGTGGATAGGGAAATGAATTAAAATAAAAATTAAATAAATAAAAATTAACCAAAATCAATTGGAGAGAGGTTCCATAGCAGAGAATCTGGCTTCCCGTCACCCACCACTGGAACAGTCCATTCTCAGATATTTAGGCCCCGGCACCCAGGCAGAGGAGAGAGGTCCCGTAACAGAGAATCTGTCTTCATGTCAGCAGAGAATTAGTCTGCATGTCATAGCAGAGAATGAGGCTTCACGTCAGCCACCACTGCAACAGTCCATTGGCATATATTTAGGCCCAGCACCCAGGCAGAGGAGGGAGGTCCCGTAACAGAGAATCTGTCTTCATGTCAGCAGAGAATTAGTCTGCATGTCATAGCAGAGAATGAGGCTTCACGTCAGCCACCACTGCAACAGTCCATTGGCATATATTTAGGCCCAGCACACACACAGGCAGAGGAGAGAGGTCCCGTAACAGAGAATCTGGCTTCATGTCAGCAGAGAATCAGTCTGCATGTCATAGCAGAGAATGAGGCTTCACGTCAGCCACCACTGCAACAGTCCATTGGCATATATTTAGGCCCAGCACACACACAGGCAGAGGAGAGAGGTCCCGTAACAGAGAATCTGGCTTCATGTCAGCAGAGAATCAGTCTGCATGTCATAGCAGAGAATGAGGCTTCACGTCAGCCACCACTGCAACAGTCCATTGGCATATATTTAGGCCCAGCACCCAGGCAGAGGAGGGAGGTCCCGTAACAGAGAATCTGTCTTCATGTCAGCAGAGAATTAGTCTGCATGTCATAGCAGAGAATGAGGCTTCACGTCAGCCACCACTGCAACAGTCCATTGGCATATATTTAGGCCCAGCACACACACAGGCAGAGGAGAGAGGTCCCGTAACAGAGAATCTGGCTTCATGTCAGCAGAGAATCAGTCTGCATGTCATAGCAGAGAATGAGGCTTCACGTCAGCCACCACTGCAACAGTCCATTGGCATATATTTAGGCCCAGCACACACACAGGCAGAGGAGAGAGGTCCCGTAACAGAGAATCTGGCTTCATGTCAGCAGAGAATCAGTCTGCATGTCATAGCAGAGAATGAGGCTTCACGTCAGCCACCACTGCAACAGTCCATTGGCATATATTTAGGCCCAGCACCCAGGCAGAGGAGGGAGGTCCCGTAACAGAGAATCTGTCTTCATGTCAGCAGAGAATTAGTCTGCATGTCATAGCAGAGAATGAGGCTTCACGTCAGCCACCACTGCAACAGTCCATTGGCATATATTTAGGCCCAGCACCCAGGCAGAGGAGGGAGGTCCCGTAACAGAGAATCTGTCTTCATGTCAGCAGAGAATTAGTCTGCATGTCATAGCAGAGAATGAGGCTTCACGTCAGCCACCACTGGAACAGTCCATTCTCAGATATTTAGGCCCCGGCACCCAGGCAGAGGAGAGAGGTCCCGTAACAGAGAATCTGTCTTCATGTCAGCAGAGAATTAGTCTGCATGTCATAGCAGAGAATGAGGCTTCACGTCAGCCACCACTGCAACAGTCCATTGGCATATATTTAGGCCCAGCACCCAGGCAGAGGAGAGAGGTCCCGTAACAGACAATCTGGCTTCATGTCAGCAGAGAATCAGTCTTCATATCATAGCAGAGAATCAGGCTTCACGTCACCCACCACTGTAAGAGTCAATTTTCATAAATTTAGGCCCAGAACCCAGGCAGAGGAGAAAGGTCCCGTAACAGACAATCTGGCTTCATGTCAGCAGAGAATCAGTCTTCATATCATAGCAGAGAATCAGGCTTCACGTCACCCACCACTGTAAGAGTCAATTTTCATAAATTTAGGCCCAGAACCCAGGCAGAGGAGAAAGGTCCCGTAACAGACAATCTGGCTTCATGTCAGCAGAGAATCAGTCTTCATATCATAGCAGAGAATCAGGCTTCACGTCACCCACCACTGTAAGAGTCAATTTTCATAAATTTAGGCCCAGAACCCAGGCAGAGGAGAAAGGTCCCGTAACAGACAATCTGGCTTCATGTCAGCAGAGAATCAGTCTTCATATCATAGCAGAGAATCAGGCTTCACGTCACCCACCACTGTAAGAGTCAATTTTCATAAATTTAGGCCCAGAACCCAGGCAGAGGAGAAAGGTCCCGTAACAGACAATCTGGCTTCATGTCAGCAGAGAATCAGTCTTCATATCATAGCAGAGAATCAGGCTTCACGTCACCCACCACTGTAAGAGTCAATTTTCATAAATTTAGGCCCAGAACCCAGGTAGAGGAGAAAGGTCCCGTAACAGACAATCTGGCTTCATGACAGCAGAGAATCAGTCTGCATGTCATAGCAGAGAATCAGGCTTCACGTCAGCCACCACTGCAACAGTCCATTGTCATAAATTTAGGCCCAGCACCCAGGCAGAGGAGAGAGGTCCCGTAACAGACAATCTGGCTTCATGTCAGCAGAGAATTAGTCTGCATGTCATAGCAGAGAATCAGGCTTCATGTCAGCCACCACTGCAACAGTCCATTGGCATATATTTAGGCCTAGCACACAGGCAGAGGAGAGGTTCATTCAACTTTGGGTAGCATCGCAATATAATGGTAAAATGAAAATAAAAATAGGATTGAATGAGGAAGTGCCCTGGAGTCCAATAATATATGGTTATGGGGAGGTAGTTAATGTCTAATCTGGACAAGGGACGGACAGGTCCTGTGGGATCCATGCCTGGTTCATTTTTATGAACGTCAGCTTGTCCACATTGGCTGTAGACAGGCGGCTGCGTTTGTCTGTAATGACGCCCCCTGCCGTGCTGAATACACGTTCAGACAAAACGCTGGCTGCCGGGCAGGCCAGCACCTCCAAGGCATAAAAGGCTAGCTCTGGCCACGTGGACAATTTAGAGACCCAGAAGTTGAATGGGGCCGAACCATCAGTCAGTACGTGGAGGGGTGTGCACACGTACTGTTCCACCATGTTAGTAAAATGTTGCCTCCTGCTAACACGTTGCGTATCAGGTGGTGGTGCAGTTAGCTGTGGCGTGTTGACAAAAGTTTTCCACATCTCTGCCATGCTAACCCTGCCCTCAGAGGAGCTGGCCGTGACACAGCTGCCTTGGCGACCTCTTGCTCCTCCTCTGCCTTGGCCTTGGGCTTCCACTTGTTCCCCTGTGACATTTGGGAATGCTCTCAGTAGCGCGTCTACCAACGTGCGCTTGTACTCGCGCATCTTCCTATCACGCTCCAGTGCAGGAAGTAAGGTGGGCACATTGTCTTTGTAGCGTGGATCCAGCAGGGTGGCAACCCAGTAGTCCGCACAGGTTAAAATGTGGGCAACTCTGCTGTCGTTGCGCAGGCACTGCAGCATGTAGTCGCTCATGTGTGCCAGGCTGCCCAGGGGTAAGGACAAGCTGTCCTCTGTGGGAGGCGTATCGTCATCGTCCTGCCTTTCCCCCCAGCCACGCACCAGTGATGGACCCGAGCTGCGTTGGGTGCCACCCCGCTGTGACCATGCTTCATCCTCATCCTCCTCCACCTCCTCCTCATCCTCGTCCTCCTCGTCCTCCAGTAGTGGGCCCTGGCTGGCCACATTTGTACCTGGCCTCTGCTGTTGCAAAAAACCTCCCTCTGAGTCACTTCGAAGAGACTGGCCTGAAAGTGCTAAAAATGACCCCTCTTCCTCATCCTCCTCCTCCTCCTCCTGGGCCACCTCCTGTTCCATCATCGCCCTAAGTGTTTTCTCAAGGAGACATAGAAGTGGTATTGTAACGCTGATAACGGTGTCATCGCCACTGGCCATGTTGGTGGAGTACTCGAAACAGCGCAACAGGGCACACAGGTCTCGCATGGAGGCCCAGTCATTGGTGGTGAAGTGGTGCTGTTCTGTAGTGCGACTGACCCGTGCGTGCTGCAGCTGAAACTCCACTATGGCCTGCTGCTGCTCGCACAGTCTGTCCAGCATGTGCAAGGTGGAGTTCCACCTGGTGGGCACGTCGCATATGAGGCGGTGAGCGGGAAGGCCGAAGTTACGCTGTAGCGCAGACAGGCGAGCAGCAGCAGGATGTGAACGCCGGAAGCGCGAACAGACGGCCCGCACTTTATGCAGCAGCTCTGACATGTCGGGGTAGTTGTGAATGAACTTCTGCACCACCAAATTCAGCACATGCGCCAAGCAAGGGATGTGCGTCAAATTGGCTAGTCCCAGAGCTGCAACGAGATTTCGCCCATTATCACACACCACCAGGCCGGGCTTGAGGCTCACCGGCAGCAACCACTCGTCGGTCTGTTGTTCTATACCCCGCCACAACTCCTGTGCGGTGTGGGGCCTGTCCCCCAAACATATGAGTTTCAGAATGGCCTGCTGACGTTTACCCCGGGCTGTGCTGAAGTTGGTGGTGAAGGTGTGTGGCTGACTGGATGAGCAGGTGGAAGAAGAGGAGGAGGAAGCCGAGAAGGAGGAGGTGGCAACAGGAGGCAAAGAATGTTGCCCTGCGATCCTTGGCGGCGGAAGGACGTGCGCCAAACAGCTCTCCGCCTGGGGCCCAGCTGCCACTACATTTACCCAGTGTGCAGTTAGGGAGATATAGCGTCCCTGGCCGTGCTTACTGGTCCACGTATCTGTGGTTAGGTGGACCTTGCTACAGATGGCGTTGCGCAGTGCACACTTGATTTTATCGGATACTTGGTTGTGCAGGGAAGGCACGGCTCTCTTGGAGAAGTAGTGCCGGCTGGGAACAACATACTGTGGGACAGCAAGCGACATGAGCTGTTTGAAGCTGTCTGTGTCCACCAGCCTAAATGACAGCATTTCATAGGCCAGTAGTTTAGAAATGCTGGCATTCAGGGCCAGGGATCGAGGGTGGCTAGGTGGGAATTTACGCTTTCTATCAAATGTTTGTGAGATGGAGAGCTGAACGCTGGCGTGTGACATGGTTGAGACGCTTGGTGACGGAGGTGGTGGTGGTGGTGTTGGTGGTACATCCCCTGTTTGCTGGGCGGCAGGTGCCAACGTTCCTCCAGAGGCGGAGGAAGAGGCCGAGGCGGCAGCAGCAGAATAGGCCGAGGCGGCAGCAGCAGAAGAGGTAGCAGGGGGAGCCTGAGTGACTTCCTTGGTTTTAAGGTGTTTACTCCACTGCAGTTCATGCTTTGCATGCAGGTGCCTGGTCATGCAGGTTGTGCTCAGGTTCAGAACGTTAATGCCTCGCTTCAGGCTCTGATGGCACAGCGTGCAAACCACTCGGGTCTTGTCGTCAGCACATTGTTTGAAGAAGTGCCATGCCAGGGAACTCCTTGAAGCTGCCTTTGGGGTGCTCGGTCCCAGATGGCGGCGGTCAGTAGCAGGCGGAGTCTCTTGGCGGCGGGTGTTCTGCTTTTGCCCACTGCTCCCTCTTTTGCTACGCTGTTGGCTCGGTCTCACCACTGCCTCTTCCTCCGAACTGTGAAAGTCAGTGGCACGACCTTCATTCCATGTGGGGTCTAGGACCTCATCGTCCCCTGCATCGTCTTCCACCCAGTCTTGATCCCTGACCTCCTGTTCAGTCTGCACACTGCAGAAAGACGCAGCAGTTGGCACCTGTGTTTCGTCATCATCAGAGACATGCTGAGGTGGTATTCCCATGTCCTCATCATCAGGAAACATAAGTGGTTGTGCGTCAGTGCATTCTATGTCTTTCACCGCTGGGGAAGGGCTAGGTGGATGCCCTTGGGAAACCCTGCCAGCGGAGTCTTCAAACAGCATAAGAGACTGCTGCATAACTTGAGGCTGAGACAGTTTCCCTGGTATGCATGGGGGTGATGTGACAGACTGATGGGGTTGGTTTTCAGGCGCCATCTGTGCGCTTTCTGCAGAAGACTGGGTGGGAGATAATGTGAACGTGCTGGATCCACTGTCGGCCACCCAATTGACTAATGCCTGTACCTGCTCAGGCCTTACCATCCTTAGAACGGCATTGGGCCCCACCATATATCGCTGTAAATTCTGGCGGCTACTGGGACCTGAAGTAGTTGGTACACTAGGACGTGTGGATGTGGCAGAACGGCCACGTCCTCTCCCAGCACCAGAGGGTCCACTAACACCACCACGACCATGTCCACGTCCGCGTCCCTTACTAGATGTTTTTCTCATTGTTATGGTTCACCACAACAACAAATATATTATTTGGCCCAATGTATTGTATTCAAATTCAGCGGGATATAAATTTGAGGCCTAGTATTTAGGCGCTGGGTGACCGGTATGGATTTAGTGACAGAATTAGACTTGGAAATGCACAGAAGCGTGTGTGTGTGAAGTTATTCTGAATGACCCAATGTGCACCTTGAATATTATATACCCTTTTAGGGATAGATTTCAAATAGCTCTGATATAGCAGAAACCACTAAATTATGAAATTGCTAAATTGGGAATTGTACTTCAACCCAGAACAAAAAATGTGCTTTGACGGACACTAAATATCTTGCCCAGCAACAACAGTACAACGGTGGGTAACGAGAGATTTAGAGGGAATTAAATTTGAGGCCTAGTATTTAGGCGCTGGGTCACCGGTATGGATTTAGTGACAGAATTAGACTTGGAAATACACAGTAGCGGGTGTGTGTGAAGTTATTCTGAATGACCCTATGTGCACCTTCAATATTATATACCCTTTTAGGGATAGATTTCAAATAGCTCTGATATAGCAGAAACCACTAAATTATGAAATTGCTAAATTGGGAATTGTACTTCAACCCAGAACAAAAAATGTGCTTTGACGGACACTAAATATCTTGCCCAGCAACAACAGTACACCGGTGGGTAACGAGAGATTTAGAGGGAATTAAATTTGAGGCCTAGTATTTAGGCGCTGGGTCACCGGTATGGATTTAGTGACAGAATTAGACTTGGAAATACACAGTAGCGGGTGTGTGTGAAGTTATTCTGAATGACCCTATGTGCACCTTCAATATTATATACCCTTTTTGGGATAGATTTCAAATAGCTCTGATATAGCAGGAACCACTAAATTATGAAATTGCTAAATTGGGAATTGTACTTCAACCCAGAACAAAAAATGTGCTTTGACGGGCACTAAATAACTTTCCCAGCTACAACAGGACAACGGTAACGAGAGATTTAGAGGGATTTAAATTTGAGGCCTAGTATTTAGGCGCTGGGTGACAGGTATGGGTTTAGTGACAGAATTAGACTTGGAAATACACAGTAGCGGGTGTGTGTGAAGTTATTCTGAATGACCCTATGTGCACCTTCAATATTATATACCCTTTTTGGGATAGATTTCAAATAGCTCTGATATAGCAGAAACCACTAAATTATGAAATTGCTAAATTGGGAATTGTACTTCAACCCAGAACAAAAAATGTGCTTTGACGGACACTAAATATCTTGCCCAGCAACAACAGTACAGCGGTGGGTAACGAGAGATTTAGAGGGAATTAAATTTGAGGCCTAGTATTTAGGCGCTGGGTCACCGGTATGGATTTAGTGACAGAATTAGACTTGGAAATACACAGTAGCGGGTGTGTGTGAAGTTACTCTGAATGACCCTATGTGCACCTTCAATATTATATACCCTTTTTGGGATAGATTTCAAAGAGCTCTGATATAGCAGGAACCACTAAATTATGAAATTGCTAAATTGGGAATTGTATTTCAACCCAGAACAAGAAATGTGCTTGAACGGACACTAAATAACTCGCCCAGCTACAGCACTAGGGACAGATTTAGCTGGATATAAATTTGAGGCCTAGTATTTAGGCGCTGGGTGACCGGTATGGATTTAGTGACAGAATTAGACTGGGATATGGCCAAAAAATGAACAGACTATTGCTGGTTAAATGCACTTGGTGTGACAGCTTCACCCTGATGTAGGCTTTAGCCAAAAAACAACCACACCATTGAGGGTTAAATGCACTTGGTGACAGGCGCAGCTTGCCCCTGATTTTGTATATGGCCAAAAAATGAACAGACTATTGCTGGTTAAATGCACTTGGTGTGACAGCTTCACCCTGATGTAGGCTTTAGCCAAAAAACAACCACACCATTGAGGGTTAAATGCACTTGGTGACAGGCGCAGCTTGCCCCTGATTTTGTATATGGCCAAAAAATGAACAGACTATTGCTGGTTAAATGCACTTGGTGTGACAGCTTCACCCTGATGTAGGCTTTAGCCAAAAAACAACCACACCATTGAGGGTTAAATGCACTTGGTGACAGGCGCAGCTTGCCCCTGATTTTGTATATGGCCAAAAAATGAACAGACTATTGCTGGTTAAATGCACTTGGTGTCACAGCTTCACCCTGATGTAGGCTTTAGCCAAAAAACAACCACACCATTGAGGGTTAAATGCACTTGGTCGCAGCTTGTGCTGGCGCACCACAAGACACAAAATGGCCGCCGATCACCCCAGAAAAATGAGACTGACAAACGGTCTGTGCAGCCTAAAAACAGTGAGCAATTGAGGATCAGCAGCTCAATGATCCACAGCTGCAGATCGATCAGTTAATCAAGTCCTTTGGAGGAGTTAATCTGCCTAATCTCGCCCTACTGTCGCAGCCGCAACCTCTCCCTACGCTAATCAGAGCAGAGTGACGGGCGGCGCTATGTGACTCCAGCTTAAATAGAGGCTGGGTCACATGGTGCTCTGGCCAATCACAGCCATGCCAATAGTAGGCATGGCTGTGATGGCCTCTTGGGGCAAGTAGTATGACGCTTGTTGATTGGCTGCTTTGCAGCCTTTCAAAAAGCGCCAAGAAAGCGTCACAAAAGCGCGAAGAAAGCGACGAACACCGAACCCGAACCCGGACTTTTACGAAAATGTCCGGGTTCGGGTCCGTGTCACGGACACCCCAAAATTCGGTACGAACCCGAACTATACAGTTCGAGTTCGCTCATCCCTAGTCACTGTGTATCACGTTCTTCCCCATCCGAGACAGGTCATGATACAGGAAATCACAAAGGGCGCCACTGTGATCTCTAAACGTCTTATACAAGACAAAGATTAACTGGTTGGAACAGACTGATAGCCTCTAAAGGAAATCCACTTATCCCAAGACCTCAAAAACTTGCGGTGCGATCTCATTTCCCACGAAGACAATTCCTCTAATCTATATATCTGATCCATCCTCTGTAACCATTGTTCCATTGAGGGAACCTCGGGGGAGAGCCACTGTAGGGGGATCAGTAGTTTAGAAGCATTCAGGATTTGATTTCTTGATGAAGGACATGGAGCAGTTCCCCCCTATGTTACTCTGTTCGTGCAGAACAGCGTGAGAGTGATTAGAGGGGTCGCACATGGCTTGCATACACTACATGCCTCCAACATAATTATTGGATCTCTACATGAAAATAATGAATTTGGTGCAAATCGAGAGGGGGGCATAGTTGAAGACATTGACTTCACAAGATATACAGAGCAGTGGAGTTTGCTTTGAAATTAAAAATTTCACCACTACGTAATTCGGCCCATACAGCAAAAGGGGGTGTACAATCACCCATCAATTTTCTAAAAAAAAAGCCTGTTTCACATGAAAAATTTCACCACTACATAATTTGGCCCATACAGCAAAAGGTGTACAATAACCCATCAATTTTCCCTAAAAAATATTAATAAAATAAAAAATTTCACCACTACGTAATTTGGCCCATGCAGCAAAAGGAGGTTTAAAATCACCCATCAATTTTCCCCCAAAAAGCCTGTTTCCCATAACAAATTTCACCGCTGCGTAATTTGGCCCATACAGCAAAAGGTGTACAATCACCCATCCATTTAAAAAAAATAAAATCACCCATAAATTTTCCCCCAAAAAGCCTGTTTCCCATAACAAATTTCACCACTACGTTATTCGGCTTATACAGCAAACATAGGTGTACAATCACCCATCAATTTTCCCCAAAAAACATGTTTAAAATACAAAATTTCACCACTACATAATCCGGCCCATACAGTAAAAGGAGGTGTACAATCAACTTTCAATTTTCCCCCCAAAAATCTGTTTCACGTAACAAATTACACCACTACGTAACATAGTACCATAGTAACATAGTATTTAAGGCCGAAAAAAGACATTTGTCCATCCAGTTCGGCCTGTTATCATGCAAGTTGATCCAGAGGAAGGAAAAAAAAAAAAACTGTGAGGTAGAAGCCAATTTTCCCCAATTTTCCTTCCAGACTCCAATCAGGCAATCAGAATAACTCTCTAGATCAACGACCCCTCTCTAGTAGCTATAGCCTGTAATATTATTACAATCCAGAAATGTATCCAAGCCCCTCTTGAATTCTTTTATTGTACTCACCATCACCACCTGCTCAGGCTGAGAGTTCCATTGTCTCACTGCTCTTACCATAAAGAATCCTTTTCTTTGTTTGTGTACAAACCTTCTTTCCTCCAGATGCAGAGGGTGTCCCCTTGTCACACTCACAGTCCTGGGGATAAATAGATGACGAGAGAGAGCTCTATACTGTCCCCTGATATATTTATACATAGTAACTAGATCTCCCCTCAGTCGTCTTTTTTCTAAAGTGAATAACCCTAATTTTGATAATCTTTGAGGGTACTGTAGTTGCCCCATTCCAGTTATTACTTTAGTTGCCCTCCTCTGAACCCTCTCCAGCTCTGATATGTCTTCCTTGTTCACAGGAGCCCAGAACTGTACACAGTACTCCATGTGTGGTCTGACTAGTGATCTGTAAAGTGGTCGGACTATGTCCTTATCACGGGCATCTATGCCACTTTTGATGCAACCCATTATCTTATTGGCCTTGACAGCAGCTGCCTGACACTGGTTTTTACTGCTTAGTTTGCTGTTTATTAAAATTCCTAGTTCCTTTTCCATGTCAGTGTTACTGAGTGTTTTACCATTTAGTATGTACGGGTGATTTGCATTATTCCTTCCCATGTGCATAACCTTACATTAGTCAGTGTTAAACCTCATCTGCCACTTCTCTGCCCAAGCCTCTAATCTATCCAGATCCATCTGTAGCAGTATATTGTCCTCTTCAGTGTTAATTACTTTACACAATTTAGTGTCATCTGTAAAAATTTATATTTTACTGTCCAAGTCTTCTACAAGATCATTAATAAATATATTGAAGAGAATAGGGCCCAATACTGACCCTGAGCTTCTCCACTAGTGACGACCCAATCTGAGTGTGTACCATTAATAACTACCCTCTATTTTCTATCATTGAGCCAGTTACTTACCCACATACAGACATTTTCTCCCAGTCTGAGCATTCTCATTTTATATACTAAGTTGCCTTTTATGTGGTACAGTGTCAAATGCTTTGGAGACGTCCAGATATACGACATCCATTGATTCCCCACTCTCAAGTCTAGAACTTACCTCCTCATAGAAACTGATTAAATTAGTTTGACATGACCAATCCCTCATGAAGCCATGCTGACATGGTGTTATTTGCTTATTTTCATTGAGATCCTCCAAGATAGCATCTTATTTCAAACAGTTTACCCACAACAGATTAGTGTTGAGCGCGAATATTCGAATTGCGAATTTTTTTCTCGAATATCGCAATTTCGAGATTTCGCGAATATTTAGAATATCGTTCTATATATTCGCGAATTCGAATATTCTTTTTTTTTTTTTTTATTATTATATTTTTTTCTTTCCCACTTCTCTAAAGCTGTTCTTACCTGTCCTTTGGATTCCTGGCTTCCTGGCTGCTCCAGTCAGTGGCGTTTTCAACTTACTGCTATATTCCATATTAGCTAAATTACAATCTAATCTATATGTGTATTTTACGAAATTTCGCAAATTGCGATGCGAATAATATAACACGAAATAATCGCATGAAGATTTCAATTTAGCACTGCTATATTCCATATTCTAGCCTAATATGGACTATAGCTGGGCTAAGTTAGCACTGCTATATTCCATACTAGGCTAGAATATGGAATATAGCTGTGCTAAGTTAGCACTGCTATATTCCATACTAGGCTAGAATATGGAATATAGCAGTGCTAAGTTGAAATCTTCATGCGATTATTTCGTGTTATATTACTCGCATCGCAATTTCGACTTTTGCAAATGTTCTTAATATTGCTCTAACTTCGTCTTTTAGAATATTACGAATATTCTAAAAGACGAAGTTAGAGCAATATTACGAAATTTCGTAAAATACACATATAGATTGTAATTTAGCTAATATAGTGCTATAATCCCTTTTTTTGCCTCTAATTTTTTTTTGCCTCTTCTGAACTTAAGTTTTGTAAAATATGTACACTGTTAAAAAATATTACTATAGCAGTATATTAGCTTAAATACAATCTATGTGTATTTTACGAAATTTCGTAATATTGCTCTAACTTCGTCTTTTAGAAATTTCGTAATATTGCTCTAACTTCGTCTTTTAGAATATTCGTAATATTCTAAAAGACGAAGTTAGAGCAATATTAAGAACATTTGCAAAAGCCGAAATTGCAATGCGAGTAATATAATACGAAATAATCGCATGAAGATTTCAACTTAGCACTGCTATATTCCATATTCTAGCCTAGTATGGAATATAGCAGTGCTAACTTAGCACAGCTATATTCCATATTAGGCTAGAATATGGAATATAGCAGTGCTAAGTTGAAATCTTCATGCGATTATTTCGTATTATATAACTCGCATCGCAATTTCGGCTTTTGCAAATGTTCTTAATATTGCTCTAACTTCGTCTTTTAGGATATTACGAATATTCTAAAAGACGAAGTTAGAGCAATATTACGAAATTTCGTAAAATACACATAGATTGTATTTAAGCTAATATACTGCTATAGTAATATTTTTTAATAGTGTACATATTTTACAAAACTTAAGTTCAGAAGAGGCAAAAAAAATTTAGAGGCAAAAAAAGGGATTATAGCACTATATTAGCTAAATTACAATCTATATGTGTATTTTACGAAATTTCGTAATATTGCTCTAACTTCGTCTTTTAGAATATTCGTAATATTCTAAGAGACGAAGTTAGAGCAAATCACGAAATTTCGTAAAATACACATATTAGCCTAGCCATAGTCAATTAGCATAGGAACGTTGCCTTATACTATCAAGATAAATAATCGCAATACGCGGAAAAAAAAATAAAAAATCGTATATTATTCGCGATAACTGGAATAATTACGAATATTCGATTTCGACGAATATAACACGAATATTCATTCGAATATTCGCGAAATATCGCGAAATTGAATATGGCACCTCCCGCTCATCACTACAACAGATGTTAAACTTACCAGCCTATAGTTTCCGGGCTCTGTTTTTGCACCCCTTTTGAATATTGGCACCATATTTGCTATGTGCCAATCCTGTGGAACACTCCCTGTCAGTGTAGAGTCCGTAAATATAATAAATAAGGGTCTGGATTTGACATTACCTAATTCTTTTAGGATACGTGGGTGTATGCCATCTGGTCCTGGCAATTTGTCTATTTTAATATTTTTAAGTCGCTGTTGTACTTCTTCCTGGGTCAGAATTGGCACTTTTAATGGGGAATTTACTTTCACATTCTGCATTTCATCTGACAGTTTAATAGTTACTAGCTTTGCTTTCTCCACGTTGCTCTCTGTAACTCCCCCCTAATTCTCTGTAGAGGGGCTGACACCTTCAGATTTATACTTTTTACCATTTATAAAATTGAAGAACATTTTAGGGTTAGTTTTGCTATCTTTGGCAATTAATCTCTCGCTCTCTAGTATGGCAGCTTTTATTTGTTTTATACGTATTCTATTTTATTCCTTATAGTTTTTCAGTGCTTTCTGGCTACCCTCCTGTTTTAGTGATTTAAAGGCTTTCTTTTTGTCATTTATTGCTTTCTTTACAGTTCTATTTATCCACATTGGTTTCTTCTTGTTCCCTAACCCTTTATTCCTATAAGGTATGTATAGTGGATATAAAAGTATACACAGCCCTTTTAAAATTTCAGGTTTCTGTGATGTTAAAAAATGAGACAAAGATAAATAATTTCAGAACTTTGTCCACCTTTAATGTGATCTATAAACTGTACAACTCAATTGAAAAACAAACTGAAATCTTTTAGGTAGAGGGAAGAAAAAATATAAAAATAATATAATGTGGTTGCATAAGTGACGGTTTTTACATGGCTTACAAAAGCCGCACCATGTGAATAGATGTTTTCTGTCTCTTTTATTGCCCATAGAGAGACAACTATGTACAAGGCATTTCTTAAGATTCGGAGCTTTTATGAATATAAAATATAGATGTGTAGGGAGAACATCCCCTAATACAGGATCGTTTCTTAAGACCGACCAATTTTTCGTGATGGCATTTTTAATTGGACCAACATTACAACTGAACTGAGTAATAAATGAGTATCTGAAATATTTCTTATTTTTTGGTACATTCTTATGACCAATGCCTATTTCTTTCTCCTTTTCTATAATTTATCTGCACTCCTCTAGATCTCTTATCTGATATCCTTTCTCTACAAACAGCTTCTGTATCAGGCCGCAAAAGAGTGCATAATAAAAACCCATATGGGCTGAAATTTATGGGGGTTGAACGAGTGGAGAATAAATGATGGGGGGAAGATACTGTAGCGAAGATTGATCGTCAGGAGGTAGAATGGATCTTTAATCTAGGTACCCTCCAGCCCCGTGATCTGAATGTGGACTTTGATTTGAAATCATGTATGGTATAAAGAGAAATGTGCCAATGATGTGAACAATGAGGTTCCGCATAAGAAATATGACTAATTGTGGCATTGTATGAGTGGAACATCATGGAGTGAGCGCGGACTACAGAGGAAGTGCAGCCGGCTGATTGTAAATTTATATGAATGGAACATCGTAGAGTAAGCTCAGACTGCAGAGTAAATGCAGACCGGCTGATTCCAACACGTGACTGGGAAGGAGGTGTAAAGGAATTTTATGAATAGGAACGATAGAAGGTCTCAATTGGCTATATAAAGTATGTTAACATGAAGTGTAAGATTGCTTATGTGTAATATAACAATGTTGAAGATAGATAGTGAAAAGCCCTAATCTTGTAAATTATTATTTTATGAAGTATTAATATTTTAATCATTTTTATATGTGTTAGGGTAGGAGACAAATATTAAAGGAGAAACGGACAACAATAAAGTGTGGAGCACTATAATAGTGATAGGTGCATTTGAGTCTACACTTGCTGGAATGGTTAAAGGAGCACATATTGAAGAGCAGTGTGGTTACTTTCTTGTGAAGTAATATTAAGTGTGAACAGAACCCACCACACCTGTAACCTGCAGCGCTCACAGTAGGCTTGATAATTTGGAACTGAATTTTACTTTGTTTATGCAGTTTCCACCTCACCACTAGTGACTAGGCCACTGTGTTGACTCCTCATGCAGTTGCCACCCTCCCCATAATGTAACTGGGCCACTGTGTTAACTCCTCATGTGGTTGCCACCCTTTCCCACTCTATGACGAGGCCACTATTACCCCTGTTTGGCCTTGTTGACATCACTATTTATTTTACCCTTCCTCTGATCTGGACAGAAAAATAAGAATCACAAAGTATTCTGTCTTTGGAGCAGCCGTAAGACCTTTATCACATGTCCCCTATTTTGCATCAGTATATGCGCTTGATCTTGAAGCCAAAATCAGGAGTGTATACAAAACACAGAAGATATGCAAACTTCCCAATCATGTGTCATCTCTGTTTTGGATCCACTCCTGTTTTCTTTGGCCTTAGCTATAATGATGAATTACTTTCCAAATATTGACCATATGAAGGCTGATGCTCTAAAGAAAGAATATGTTTTATGGGGTTTTTTCCTATGACGGATGAGAAGAAGGGCAAAATAAACAGTGATGTCAACAGAAACTTATTGCTGACACCCTCTCCACTGTTATAGGGGAACTACTTGTTTCAGCGTGTAACAGCACAGGTTCTGTAGAAATGTGGAATCAGCTAACGACGATGTAAAAGCAGTGCACTCTTTCACTCTATAGTACAATCTGGGGCCACTGCACGGTTCTTTATACCTGACCCTAACATTAACCTATAAGGTTATGTTCACACTTCAGTAATTTAGTCAGTTTTGCCCCTGTAACTGACTAAATAAGTAAGGTATGAAGTGATTCTAAGAGTCATGCCTATCAACTGCCTGTAATGCAGAGGCAAAGTAACTGTTTCACTAAAACAGTGAACTACCTATGCATGTTTCTGCAATGCACAGTTTTCTTCACCAATATACAGGCTCTCTGCAGCCAGGAAATAACTGGTTTTTAAAGTGATTCATCACAAATAAATTTGGATCAAATCAAATCTTTTTGGAAAATTTTGAAAAGTAGTGATTTTTTTTATGTTATCCCAATATTTTACTTGGTTAAAGTGAATGATTTGATCTGTTGCCTTAGTCCTATTAATGGTAACAAATGTGTCTTATTGTTTTTTTTATATAGTAAATGCTAGTTACATAGAGTGTATACTGCAAAATGAGAAGCAGCTGCTTAAATAACATTTTATTTAATCAAATTAAAATTACATTAGAAATCCTAAAGGCTTAGAGCAAATATTTTAAGAATATTGGAGTAGCAAGCATCTCGGCGATGCACATGTAAATACACAGTCATTATATATTCAGTGAGTTCTTCTAACAGGCAATGCAGTTAGCAAGGTTGTACTTCTTATGATCCTTTCATGTCAGAATAATTACTAAAGTAAAAGCATAGCTAAATAATAAGGTACTTTTGAAAATGTGTATAAAATGCTCATGTAGCGACAGATACAACTCACACACTAGTGCTAACTTTATCTGAACTGGAAATACCGTACTTTGGGAGTTTTCAGGCTGAGTTCTTTAGTTAGAACAATACTATCTAGCACAGATGTCTGTTTTGCAACATACAGTATCCACATGTGTTAATTCATAGTTTTGATGCCATCAGTGTGAATCTACAATTTTCATAGTCATGAAAATAAAGAAAACTCTTTGAATGAGAAGGTGTGTCCAAACCTTTGGTCAGTATTGTATATAAGTATAATATCCTAGTAGACTTTACATATGTACATAATAGATATTTGTAGTCTGCAATTGTATTATGACTAGATTAAATATATGCAATTTATGCATGAGTCTCTATATGTACATACAGTACAGACCAAAAGTTTGGACACACCTTCTCATTCAAAGAGTTTTCTTTATTTTCATGACTATGAAAATTGTAGATTCACACTGAAGGCATCAAAACTATGAATTAACACATGTGGAGTTATATACATAACAAAAAAGTGTGAAACAACAGAAAATATGTCATATTCTAGGTTCTTCAAAGTAGCCACCTTTTGCTTTGATTACTGCTTTGCACACTCTTGGCATTCTCTTGATGAGCTTCAAGAGGTAGTCACTTGAAATGGATTTCACTTCACAGGTGTGCCTTGTCAGTTTAATAAGTGGGATTTATTGCCTTATAAATGGGGTTGGGACCATCAGTTGCATTGTGGAGAAGTCCGGTGGATACACAGTTCATAGTCCTATTGAATAGATTGTTAGAATTTTTATTATGGCAAGAAAAAAGCAGCTAAGTAAATAAAAATGAGTGGCCATTATTACTTTAAGAAATGAAGGTCAGTCAGTCCGAAAAATTGGGAAAACTTTGAAAGTGTCCCCAAGTGCAGTCACAAAAACCATGAAGCGCTACAAAGAAACTGGCTCACATGCGGACTGAAAAGAATGGTGTGGTATTAGCAGGAGGTGCTCAAAACCACATGCAGTTGTGCATAGATATATAGGGGTGCAAATCCTGCACTTGTGGCCCGTTGCTAATGGCGATCCCCAGCAAAAATGCATATGGTGGAGGATGCCCGCAGCGAACCACAAGTACCACAATAGACATCCTACACAAGGTAGCAATTATGTGGATGTGATAATCAATGTAACAATATAACAAAATAATAGCAAAGACAGGTGCACTCTGCGGTCTTACTAAAACCTCAAACTGATTTTAAAATTGAGAGATTAGTCAACATGTCCTAGGGTCACATGCGGACTGCCCCAGGAAAGGAAGACCAAGAGTGACTTCTGCTGCGGAGGATAAGTTCATCCGAGTCACCAGCTTCAGAAATTGCAGGTTAACAGCAGCTCAGATTAGAGACCAGGTCAATGCCACACAGAGTTCTAGCAGCAGACACATCTCTAGAATAACTGTTAAGAGGAGACTGTGTGAATCAGGCCTTCATGGTAGAATATCTGTTAGGAAACCACTGCTAAGGACAGGCAACAAGTAGAAGAGACTTGTTTGGGCTAAAGAACACATGAGTCCAAATTTGAGATCTTTGGTTCCAACCGCCGTGTCTTTGTGCGACGCAGAAAAGGTGAACGGATGGACTCTACATGCCTGGCTCCCACCGTGAAGCATGGAGGAGGAGGTGTGATGGTGTGGGGGTGCTTTGCTGGTGACACTGTTGGGGATTTATTCAAAATTGAAGGCATACTGAACCAGCATGGCTACCACAGCATCTTGCAGCGGCATGTTGCGTTTAGTTGGACCATCATTTATTTTTCAACAGGACAATGACCCCAAACACACCTCCAGGCTGTGTAAGGGCTATTTGACCATGAAGGAGAGTTATGGGGTGCTGCACCAGATGACCTGGGCTCCACAGTCAACGGACCTGAACCCAGTCGAGATGGTTTGGGGTGGGCTGGACCGCAGAGAGAAGGCAAAAGGGCCAACAAGTGCTAAGATTCTCTGGGAACTCCTTCAAGACTGTTGGAAGACCATTTACGGACCTCTTGAAGCTCATCAAGAGAATGCCAAGAGTGTGCAAAGCAGTAATCAAAGCAAAAGGTGGCTACTTTGAAGAACCTAGAATATGACATATTTTCAGTTGTTTCACACTATTTTGTTATGTATATAATTCCACATGTGTTAATTCATAGTTTTGATGCCTTCAGTGTGAATCTACAATTTTCATAGTCATGAAAATAAAGAAAACTCTTTGAATGAGTAGGTGTGTCCAAACTTTTGGTCTGTACTGTATTGTAACTCATCCTTTGCACTTATTAAAGACAAATGTTTGTTGTTCTTCTATGTCTGCCTGATTCCTTTATTTCAGCTTTTAACTTCATCAAACCCCAGGGAAAGATGGTCTGAGTACCCCGTGACACAGCATCTCATTATGACCACTTTAACTCCCATCCTCTGCACTGGCTCCTCAGGGGCTTGCTGCACAGGGCAAAGTCTTTAGTAGCAATTTTAGTCAGGTGATTAGCATCTTATCAGTGTAGGGATCTGTGCAATTGTGGTGGGATTGGCAATGACAGTGTCACGGTCATATTAGTGTTTGACCGTGATGCGGTTGCCGTGCAAACTGGTTGTCAGGGACAACGTGTAGTTTGTGTTTTGCCTGTGCACTTCCCCTTTAAGGTTTGCCTACCTGCTGTTTGGTCAACAAGGGGTTAATCTTATGACTAGTGAGGATTAAGGTTTTTGCTGGGTGTGGCCGCAAGCTTGATATAAATCTGTGGCTTGTTGGCTGGGGCAAGTGGTTCTACTGCCTTTGTTGGACTAGGACCTTGCCCCTAGCTCTTTGTCATCTGAGAGCCATCCTAGTTGTCATCAATGTCATCCTGATGTCTCCTTCCCTTACTTTCCTTATTTGTTTGGAGTGGGTTATGTTCAGGGTGTTTGTATGTCTAGTTTGGTGTTACATGTCTGGTGGTGTTTGGTGTCCAGCATGTTTTCTAGACATTTCCCTGTCTTCCGTTGGTTGTATCCTCCAGAAGGGGGTCTCTGGTTCCCCGAAGGGGGGACCAATTGTCCATACGCAGCTATGTGTGTCCTGGATGCCTGGGTGGTTGTTGTATGTGCTGTGTCCTTAATGTGTGTGGACATCAGCACTTGTGCACCGGTTCCAGTCAGTGTGACTGTGGCAGGTAAGTGTGTTGCATTCGTCACTTACCTGCCAATTGCATATGCTGTATACGGTCTGCTTTCTTTGCAGCTTGGCCAGTGGAGACTCCTGTTTGTCCGTGTTGTGGAGGAACAGGTCGTCTTTACCCTACTCCTAGTCCAGGGATTTCCTGAGGGTTAGTAGAGCCCTGAGGTTCCGGAGTATGAGCCCTCCTACCATCTGGGCTTTCTCATACGGTTAGGAGTCAGGGCCAGAATTAGGGATGCTGTAAGAGGTGACCTGCTTCCTTATTCCTCCTCCTGGCCTTGTTGCTTCCAAGTTGATTACTTATTGTACAGTGGGGAGTTTCCCCCACTCCCTACCGTTACAGACAGACTCTCAGACTTCAAAGGTTAAAGTCTAAATGGTGATTGATTTTTTTTATCCAGCAAACCACAATACAGTGTATCCAAGTTAACTGCCACTTGGGTCAAGCCTTCAGCTCAGACACCATGTTCAACAGGGTGTCAATGACTGTCTTCTGGACAACTGTCAAATCATAAGTCTTCTCCATGATTGTGTATCCTTGAACCAGACTGAAGGGCCATTTAAAGGCTTAGGAAACCATTGCAGGTATTTTGTGTTGATTAGCTGATTACAGTGTGGCACCATGAGTCTACAATATTGAACATTTTCACAATATTGTAATCATCAACCCTAAAAGGAATAAACACTATTAAGATGAAGATGCCTCTCAACAAATCAGGTGCATCTCTGCCCTGCTGTATACCAGAAGCTGAAGTCTACGGCAGCTACACGCTGGCGTAGACTGCAGCTCTAACTTCTGCCACTTTCTTACGAAAGTTATAGTAAATGCAAAGCCCCGTCTCTTCCGCTAAGCCCCCTCCCTTTTATTCAGCACTTCGTAAAAATGTTGAGAAGCCTAAAAATTTGCTAATTATGGTGCACATGTTGCGTACCCCATAATCTGCAACTTTTTTACACCACAATAGTGGCATAAAGGGTATAATAAAAGTCCCTCCCTGAGTCTACAATATTGTCATTTTTCACAATATTCTAATTTCCTCATATACTGACTTTTGGGTTTTCATTAGCTGTAAGCCACGATCATAGACATTAAAAGAGAAAAAAAAGAAAAAAGGTTTGAAATAGATCACTCTGTATGTAATGAATCTATATTATAATTGACTTTCACTTTTGAATTGAATTGCTAAACTTTTTGATGACATTCTAATTTATTGAGATACATCCGCAAGTCACTGCAGAGCATGATTCAGAGTAAATAGAAGGCCATCTTTCTTATAGGGGTTGTCTCACTTCAGCAAGTGGCATTTAGGCTCCATTCACACGTCCGAAATTCCGTTCCGCATTTTCGGGAACGGAATTGCGGACCCATTCATTCCTATGGGATCCACAGTTCCGGGACCGCATTTCCATTCCGCAAAAAAATAGAACATGTCCTTTTCTTGTCCACAATTGCAGACAAGAACAGGCATATTCTATTAGTGCCGGCAATGTGCGGTCCGTAAAATGCGGAACGCACATTGCCGCTTTCCATGTTTTGCGGCTCCGTGGAACCGCAAAACACGTTGCCGACGTGTGAATGGAGCCTTATCATGTACAGAAAGTTAATAAAAGCCACTTACTAATGTATTTTTATTACCCATATTGTTTTCCTTGCTGGCTTGATTCCTTTTTCTATCACATTATAGACTGCTCATTTCAATCATTACGAATAGGTTTGAGCGAATCAAGCTTTGGACCATAGATATTAATTTGATTAGTTAAAAAAGATTTGTTGGTAATGCTGTTTACAAATGTATGGGCTTTGTGTAGCCAGACTTTGTTTCGGCTGAAGTTGCGTGAGACTTCGCTGAATGACTTTGGTATTCCTATCTGCATATTTAAAAACATTTTAAAATCAGAATCGGAAGGCAGTTTTGCTAACAAGATACCAGCCAGTACCAAAGCCAACTTTGGATTCCATTTTTAAAATGCTTTTAAAAATGCCGATAGGAATAACAAAGCCATTCACCAAAGTCTCCGTAACTTCGGACAAGATGAATTTTGGCTACACGGAGCCCATACATTTCCATACAGCATTACTACTGAAGTTTTTTTAACTAATAGACTTTGGATCTATGATCTGAAGCATGATTCATTCAAGCCTAGTTACGACCACCCTGCAATCCAGGAATGGTCGTCATGCTTGCACACTATAGCAAAAAGTGCCAACCTCGATAGTGGCAGGGATTCGTGGGAGCGCACATAGGCTATTGCTTTTTCTTATAGTATGCAAGTATGACCACCATTCCTGGATTGCAGGGTGGTCGTAACCATGGAAACGAGCAATGTATAATGTGATGGGAAAATGAATCAAGCCAGCAAAGGAAGCAATATGGACAATGACAATATATTAGTAAGTGGCTTGTATTAACTTTCTCTACATGATAAATGCCGTTTGCGGAAGTGACACAATCCCTTTACCGACTCTGTCTCCCTTGAACGATAATTTAAAATATATTTTTTCCCCTCTTTATTTTGTTTTGTGCTGCTTGGAATAAAAACAGTTTATATATAATTTTCCTTACTTTTTCCAGTATTTTTCTGTATATTAAACTAACAAGAATGAATGTTTACTAAATTCTTAATGTGGGTATTGAATGGAAGCTTATTTTTATGTCTCTATAAAAGTTTATCTTTAAATACAATTTGTAGAGTGGTTTTCCATTCTAGTGTGCAGCCACTGATGTAGAATGAAATGTTCAGTGCTGTTTCAGCGTAATATTTTCTTCATGATTGCTTCAGTGAGTAATGATTTTGGTGATACTTGATTTGAGCATGACTAGATAAAGTCATGAAAAAGCCCATTAGAAAACACTGAATAAAATAATGAAATCCCTTGAAAATGAAGGGAAAGCTGCATCTCAAATCATAGCAAGCTGCTAACACTACTGCATTACCATACAAGCGTCATATTTACAAGTTAGTGGCTAGATTTATTGCTTACATGTGTACGATAACCTCAGGTTCTGTTCTTAAAACAGTAGTTTGGCCACTTTGTCTAGTGTGTAGTCAACAAAGATAAGTGAATATAAATAACCCAAAGCAATAAAGAACTTTTACAGCGTTCAACTGAGAAGGTCAAATAAAAAAAAAAAGATGCCATTTAGAAAGAGAAAAAAAAAACATTTCAGTGTGTTACTGATCAGGGCATCACAGCTGCTTAATTTGCCTTGGGGAACTATGGGAATAAAGATGAACCGTACCATTTATTTTCCATAAGTTTCAAGTGAAAATGACCTAGAAACCACATTGCACATTTGAAATCTATGTATTAATCCCACATCTGTTAACTATTTTTAATTACATTTAACAGTCCCAGATGTTTTCTTTAAACACAATGCAGCCTTATTGGACATTTTAAACCTGGTATTTTAAGTAAAAATGAAATAAAAACTATACTTTTCAAACATGCATTCCAGAGCCAGCAGATTTCTCAGTTTATTTACATGAGTATTGTTAATAGTGAACATGTTTTTTAACATTTCCCTAGTAAATGATTCTGAAAGACGTAAAACCTAAAAACCTTCAAAGATGGATATGCAACAACTGCAACAAACCCTCTTAGCAACAACAGTGGATGGTTTTCTGGATAGAATTTTTTTTTAATCGCTCCATGTATTCTACAGCGAATACGATGCATCACTGAACATATCTGGTTTAGGTTTACTCCTAAGGGCATTATCTAAGTGTCCTCCCTTCAACTTTTCACCCCTTTAAAGGGAACGACCAGGCCACTATCTCTTGGAATTATCTTTATTCAGTAACAGTTAACTCACAGGTGTAAAAAACACCGTTGTGTGGCACCAAAGAAAAAATCAAAGCCATAGTCAGTCCAAAGGTCAGTGCAGGCAGCCAAGGGTCAAATTCAGGAAATGGTCAAAGGTCGAGCACAAGCAAATAAATGGAACTTCAGCACCCCTTAGCCAGAACTAGCAAGCTAAGAACCTATTGTTCAGGAACTTCCCAATGGGTAGTATTACACCTTAGGAGGAGAGGTTGTGGCAGAAAGCACTAGGTCTGAGCTGGAAGAGTGGAACATCTGGTGCTGGCTGGGAAGACACAGAAGGATGCTAGAGATCACTGAAGCTGATACATCATCATGGTGAGTATCCCAGCATCCTTGTCAGGAAGTAACAGAGAGACACTAGTGGGCATGAACCACAAGTATTACAAACTGCCTGCCCTAGCTCTTTAATTTCCTATTCATTTAAACTTTTAGCACAGCAAACAATCTCACTTTTTCAATGAGACCATTCTGTAGCCAGAGAGGGAAGTAGGTGAGTGAATCAATTAGAGCATCACACATTACACCGATAAAACCAAGGCTTAAGATAACATATTCAGTTTTCATTAGGCTCTCTCCTTTTTTTCTTAATTTGTGAATTCTGGTATCATAATTGCTGGGGTTCTTATAGTATAAATTGCCAGCCATTATGTTTTCTTTAGCAAATATTTTAGGTACAGTATGCTAGCACCAAAAATCATCTTTCCTGTGCAAGACATCTCTATATGTAAACAGGGATCTACTGCCCCCAAAAAATAATGATGTATGTATTAGAGATGAGTGAATTAAAGCTGACAAAGTGGAATTCATTACCAATTTCAGGAAAAATTAGATTTCCACAAAATCCGAATTTCCTTGTGCTTCGTGGTAACAAATCAAATTTTTTCCTAAAATGGCACATGTGAAGACATGGAGAAAGGAACTCTGGGAAGGTGGGATCACCCATACTGACATGCATACAGCCAATCATCAGCCAGCCAGCCCTGTGATGTCACAGCCCTATAAATAGTGTCAGCCATCTTAGATTCTGCCATTCACCACTGTACTTGGGGAGGGAGATACGTGTCTGCAGGCGCTAGGGACAGTGATAGAAAAAACGTCATTGTGCTAAAAAAATGATTTACAAGGGAAAGAATATTCAAGGTGTAGGGAAAGGATAGGGAGGAATCAATGCACATAATTTCTGTTGAACAGGGTTCATTCGGGGAGGTGACAGCCTGGGAAATAGGAACAATCCTATTAGACCTTGCAGCACTGACTGGGCACCCAAACTGCCATTATACAGCTCTGTAATTCCATCAAGTGCTGTTTGATACAGGCATTAATAGGGTTTATTATAAGGAAATATTTCTACATTTTATTTGACCTAATGCGGTGCAGTTATATGTTCTAAAGCATTTTTTGGCTTGCATTAGTGGGAAAAAAAAGTGCTTATTAGCCGTTGTGTGGTGAAGTGTGAAAATTACAGCCCTTTTTATTGTGTATTAGTGGCAAAAGTAAAATATATTTGCCCCTCAGTGGTGCAGTTATCTTTGTTAACCCTTTCATGACCAAGGGTCATTGATGCCCCAGTGTCCAGGTCAAAATTTACAAATCTGACATGCGTCACTTTATGTGGTAATAGCTTTGGAACACTTTTACTTATCCACGCAATTCTGAGACTGTTTTCTCGTGACACATTGTACTTCATGATAGTCATATATTTGAGTCAATATATTTCACCTTTATTTATGAAAAAATCCCAAATTTACCAAAAATTAGGAAAAATTCACAATTTTCCAAATTTCCATTTCTCTGCGTCTAAAACAGAAAGTGATACCTAATAAAATATTTATTACTTAACATTCCCCATATGTCTACTTTATGTTGGCATCATTTTGGAAATGTCATTTTATTTTTTTAGGACGTTAGAAGGCTTAGAAGTTTAGAAGCAATTCTTACAATTTTTAAGAAAATTTCCAAAACCCACTTTTTAAGGACCAGTTCAGGTCTGAAGTCCCTTTGTGGGGCTTACATAGTGGAAACCCCCATAAATGACCCCATTATAGAAACTACACCCCTCAAGTTACTCAAAACTGATTTTACAAACTTTGTTAACCCTTTAGGCGTTCCACAAGAATTAAAGGAAAATGGAGATGAAATTTAAAAATTTTGCTTTTTTGGCAGATTTTCCATATTATATATTTTTTTTCTTTAACACATTGAGGGTTAACAGCCAAACAAAACTCAATATTTATTACCCTGATCCCGCGGTTTACAGAAACACCCCACATGTGGTCGTAAACTGCTGTACGGGCACACGGCAGGGCGCAGATGGAAAGGAATGCCATACGGTTTTTGGAAGGCAGATTGTGCTGGATTGGTTTTCTGAACGCCATATGTTTTTTATTTTTCTGCCGATCGTCTTGTGCAGGGGCTCATTTTTTGCAGAAAGTGTTGAGGTTTTTATTGGTATCATTTTTGGGTACATAGGATTTTTTGATCATTCATTATTACACTTTATGGGGCAAGGTGACCCAAAAATTGGATGTTTTGGAACAGTTTTCATTTATTTATTTTCACAGCGTTCATCTGAGGAGTTAGGTCATGTGATAGTTTTATAGAGAAGATCGTTACGGACGTGGCAATACCTAATATGTATACTTTTTCTTATTTATTTAAGTTTTACACAATAATAGCATTTCTGAAACCAAAAAAATTATGTTTTAGTGTCTCTATAGTCTGAGAGCCATAGCTTTTTTATTTTCTGGGCGATTGTCTTAAATAGGGTTTTGCGGGACAAAGTGATGGTTTGATTGGTACTATTTTGGGGGTCATAAGCCTTTTTGATCGCTTGCTGTTGCACTTTTTGTGATGTAAGGTGACAAAAATAGCTTTTTTGGCACTGTTTTTTTTAAATTTATTTTTATGGTGTTTATCAGACGGGGTCCATCACGTGATATTAATGCAGGGGGCGGACCGCATCAGGGCAGGAAGGAGATCAGCGCAGCTGCGCAGGAGGCACAGATCGGCGTGGCACAGGTCAGCGGGGCACAGATGGGGGGGGACCACAGAGGGGCACCAAAGGCGGGCACCAAAGGCTTGGAGGATCGGGGGGCACGAGGACACCTTACCGATTTCAGGCTCTGATCTGCAGAGCGCAGATCAGAGCCTGAAACCGGCATTTTAACGCTGCCGCGATCCGATTGGTTAGTCTGCACAGACTAACCAATCGGATCGATTGCCGGCAAGGGGCCACTCTGATTGGTCCCTTGCCGGCATTACTGCACTGTATGCTGTCCGTGACAGCAGCAGGGCAGGGGCAGAAGCTTTAATCCAAGCGCTTTGCAGCGCTTGGATTAAAGAGCTGCCAGAACGTATATATACGTGGTAGCTGCACAGGGTATGTGCAGCTATCACGTATATATACAGATTGCAGACGTGAAAGGGTTAAAGCCCTTTTTTGCATATATTAGTTGTAGGAGGGTGCAAGGGTCGGTCATTGACGAAAGGTACGTGTCGCCGAGATTCCTGGTCTCGGTGAGATAAGAACTGGTAATTTCATGTGTCATGTGTGGGTGACTGTTCATGTGTGGGTGACTGTTCCCCACGATCCAGGCCAGGTTTTGAGCTGGGCTATAAAAACCCAGCCAGCAGTCTCAGCTGTGTGGAACACCAACCGATGGGGTGTTAACTGTCAGAAGTAGGTCATCGTCACGAAGAAACAGTCATTTTCACAGCTCGAGGTATCCTCCCTGAAGCTTGCATGTCGACGGTCTGCATTGTGAAGCTTGTCTAAAAGAAAAATCCTGCAGTGCAACTCCTTGGAGGAAACTCTTGATCAGGAACAGGCTTGTTTGCTCCTGCTCCTACAAAAACAATGGACTCTGTACAGCGTGACACTGATGTATAATTTCTCATACACCAGACTGAAAGAGTATTCCAAGCACCTGTCTGCCCACGTAGCTGCCGAGACGCAGAAGGGTCTTGCTATTGAAGTGGGTTCAGAGCTGAACCTAAAAGAATAATTTTCCTGTTTACCCAGACTCAAAGGAAAGGACAGAGATCCACAGCTCATACAGATTTCATCCAAGCCTCCGCTCACCAAGGCAAGAACAGAGGACCGGATTGTTCTTTGGGACGTACTTAGTGGATGATCTATTGGAGGTGTTACCAAATATATTTACTTGCCTCCCGCTCTTCCTGTATAACGGCTCTGAAGCGCTCATAGACTGTTGTTTCAGTAATCTGGTGATCAGTGCTCAAGACCTTACGTGTCTCAGTGGCGTTGCGGGCAGCACCGAGTGATAGGGTGACACCAGCAGGGCCAGCAACTTGCACACTTCTCATTTACGAATCCCAGGCATAGTCATCTCAGGAGAGGATATGTCTGGGATTTGAACCCATGACCTTCTGTATCTTTGTATTTCAGAAAAGTTTTTGATGGGATTTGAACCTACAACCTTCTGTATCAGAGGCAAAGCATTTATCCACACAGCCATAAGAGCAGACTTCTACTGTTATAGCTGGCTAAGTGTACATCATATATAGAGATATAGCAGAGCTGAGTGTGCTGGGACAGCTGTCATATAGAGATATAGCAGTGCTGGGTGTGTTGGGGCTGCTGTCATGTGTATAGATGTACACTTAGCCAGCTATAACAGTAGAAGTCTCATATTTTTCAGTCAGAGGCATTGCACTTCTTATGGCTGTGTGGGTAAGTGCTTTGCCTCTGATACAGAAGGTTGGAAGTTTGAATCCCAGCTGAAACTTTTCTGAAATACACAAGCACTGACTCCATATATGGACATACAGGGTGGGACACAGGAAGAGGCTGCATCACAGTGTTTTTTTAATACCCGACTGTTGCTGCTATGGGGGGAGCGGGAGGCACTTGATACTGGCACATGGGAGGAGGGGGGTTGGCACCTGATACTGGCACATGGGGGGGTTGGCACTATGACACTGGCACATGGGGGTGGGGGGGTTTGGCATTATGATACTGGCACATGGGGGGGAAGGAAAGAGGCACCTGATGATGGCAAATGGGGGGGTTGGCACCTGATGCTGGCACATGGGGGAGAGGGGGGTTGGCACCTGATACTGGCTACTGGCACATAGGGGGGTTGGCACTATGATACTGGCACATGGGGGGAAGGAGAGAGGCACCTGATATTGGCACATGGGGGGGTTAGCACTATGATACTGGCACATGGGGGGGAGGAGAGAGGCACTAGATACTGGCACTTTTGGGGGGGTGGCACTATGATACTGGGACATGAGGGGGAGAGAGGCACTTGATACTGGCACATGGGGGGTTGGCACTTGATACTTGCACATGGGGGGTTTGGCACTATGATACTGGCACATGGGGGTGGGAAGGAGAGAGGCACTTGATACTGGCACTTTTTTTTTGGGGGGGGGGGGAGATGGCACTATGATACTGGCACATGGGGGGTGGGAAGGAGAGAGGCACTTCATACTGGCACTTTTTTTGGGGGGGAGATGGCACTATGATACTGGCACATAGGGGGGTTGGCGCTTGATACTGGCACATGGGGGGTGGGAAGGAGAGAGGCACTTGATACTGGCACTTTTTTGGGGGGGAGATAGCACTATGATACTGGCACATGGGGGGAACGAGAGAGGCACCTGATACTGGCACATGGGGGGAGGGGGGTTGGCGTCTGATACTGGCTACTGGCACATGGGGGGTTGGCACTGTGATACTGGCACATGGGGGGAAGGAGAGAGGCATCTGATATTGGCACATGGGGGGTTGGCACTATTATACTGGCACATGGGAGGAAGGAGAGAGGCATTTGATACTGGCAAATGGGGGGAGGAGAGAGGCACTTCATACTGGCATTTTTGGGTTTGGGGGAGTGGCACTATGATACCGGACATGGGGCGGAGGAGAGAGGCACTTGATTCTGGCACATGGGGGGTTTGGCACTTGATACTGGCACATGGGGGGGTTTGGCATTATGATACTGGCACATGGGGGGTGGGAAGGAGAGAGGCACTTGATACTGGCACTTTTTTTTTGGGGGGGTGGCCCTATGATACTGGCACATGGGGGGTGGGAAGGAGAGAGGCACTTGATACTGGCACTTTTTTGGGGGGGATATGGTACTATGATACTGGGACATGGGGGGGTTTGGCACTATGATAACTGGCACATGGGGGGTGGGAAGGAGAGAGGCACTTGATACTGGCACTTTTTTAGGGGGAGATGGCACTATGATACTGGCACTTTTTTGGGGGGGGAGATGGCACTATGATACTGGCACATAGGGGGGTTTGGCACTATGATACTGGCACATGTGGGGTGGGAAGGAGAGAGGCACTTGATACTGGCACTTTTTTTTGGTGGGGGAGATGGTACTATGATACTGGCACATGGGGGAGGAGACAGGCACTTAATACTGGCACATTGGGGGGAGATAACACTATGATACTGGCACATGGGGAGGAGAGAGGCTCTTGATACTGGTACATGGGGGGGGGGTTGGGCACTATGATACTGGCACATGGTGGGGGGAAGGAGAGAGGCACTTGATACTGGCACATTGGGAGGGGGAGATGGCACTATGATACTGGGACATGTGGGGGGGGGAGAGAGGCACTTGATACTGGCACATGATGGGGGCATCTATGGGGACACCTACTGGCACATTATTGGGGGGCATTATGAGGGACACTAGGCAGGCAGCCTATCAGAGGCCGGACACTGAGGGCATCTACTGGGGCACTATATATGGGGCATTTTATACTGGTACATTATGGGGGGCACTAGCAGGAATGGGGGAGAGGAGCACCATGGGGGAATTTACTGGGGGCACTATATAGGGGTATTTTATACTGGCACATTATGGGGGCACTATGGGGACACTAGCTCAACTAGGGGCATTACAAGGGGGTATTTTTTGCACTGTCACATTATAAGGAGAATTATTTCTACTAGGGGGGGGGGGCATTATGGTGTGCTTTATTACTCCCCATGGTATGACCATGCTAGTAGCAGCACCAGCCTCTCCCTGCTCTGCTATCCCTCTGCCCCTTCTCCAAATCCTTATTATGAAATCTTTCTCATTAGGATAAAACACATCATCAGCTCTGCCGAGCCCCCAAAGTGTGAAAGTGGCGTCCGACATCCCCAAGGGTCAAGCCAAGTAATTGTAAGTTTTCATGTGGAGTATGTTTGTTATACACATATACCACTACACTGTACCCCACAATATACAGTATACCACTACACTGTGCCACACAATATACAGTATACCGCTACACTGGGCCACACAATATACAGTATACCTCTACACTGGGCCACACAATATACAGTCTACCTCTACACTGTGCCATACAATATACAGTATACCTCTACACTGTGCCACACAATATACAGTATATATACCGCTACACTGTGCCCCACAATATACAGTATACCACTACACTGTGCCACACAATATACAGTATACCTCTACACTGTGCCACACAATATACAGTATACCGCTACACTGTGCCACACAATATACAGTATACCGCTACACTGGGCCACACAATATACAGTATACCTTTACACTGTGCCACACAATATACAGTATACCTCTACAATGTGCCACACAATATTCAGTGTACCTCTACACTGTGCCACACAATATACAGTATACTTCTGCACTGTGCCCCACAATATACAATATACCGCTACACCGTGCCCCACAATATACAGTATACCTCTACACTGTGCCACACAATATACAGTATACCTCTACACTGTGCCACACAATATACAGTATACCGCTACACTGTGCCACACAATATACAGTATACCGCTACATTGTTTTGTGGCGGCAGACAGAAAATAATCTGAAAGTGCCCCTCCCGAGACCAGGCTCTGTATGCTAGGGGGGGTCTGCTGAGCTAACGGATGCCCCCTATGGCAGTAGCACCACCATAGCCCATATATATGGCTAAAAAATTATTGCTTCGGGGGGGGGGGGGGGGGGTGACACCATTTTCTACCGCACCGAGTGACACCAGCCTTAGCAACGCCACTGACGTGTCTAGCAGCGATGTGGACCGGGTATAACTTGTCTGGATCAGTGTCGGCTACAGAGCTTGTTTTCTCTGTGCCTGTCAAACCTCGCATGGATATTTATCATGCTATTCATGCAGAGGACTTTAAGACTTTATGGAATGATATTTATAAATCAAAGGCTACACATTAGAAGAAGTGGACAATTTATTCTAATGTCTTTACTCGCATTTCTTCAGACACTAGAATCCACTTATCAGCAACCCATCTTGTCAAGGAATGAGCTGGAGTCGGCGCTTGTTTGCTGGACTGTCCTCCAGTTATCAGCCATAACCCCATACATTTCATGATCAATATGCATTACCCTCATGGTCACCCTGACTCTAGTCGTCAATCCATTCTTGTTGATGAAGCACTTTTCTTTCTTTCTTTTACTTTCTGTGTTGTATTTTTTGTGTGTTGATATCCTGTTTGTTAAATAGACATTGTTTTTTCTCTCCCATTTAAAAAAAATAAAGAAGGCACCTGGCCTCCCATCACCGAGCCCAGTGGGAGCAACACCGTCAGAACCCACAAAGCCACACTCCTGGCGCTCCACGTCCTGCCTCTTCTCCTTCTCCTCCCTCCTCCCATTTGTCCTCCACTCCACCTTCCACCATGTTGGCTACTGGCATTACAGTGATTTGCTGGCCGGAACGCGTCATCAGGTGCTACATAACACCCGATGACGCGGGTTCAGCTCATTGCGAGTCAGGGAAAGCTGCGCTTAGGAAGACACAGATAGTGTAGGGAGTTTGTGATTGCAATTTATTAAATTTTAACACATTTCAAAGACCCAAAAGTCATTTTAAGGACTATTGTATGTGGTGGCAGCAATTTAATCTTGCAAAGTAGTCTTTGATTTTTTTTCATACTTTGAGATTCTTCTCCTATAAACAGTCCCTGCAGTGAATTGTCACATCTGTGCTGCAATATCATCTGTGTGTCAGGCCCAGATATTGGGAGAAATATTAGTGAAATAATTACTGTATTTTTCACCCTATAAGATGCACCTTAGATTTTAGGAAAATAAGAAAAAAAAAATTTTTTAACCAAAGGGTAGGTTTTGAACTAATGGTGGTCTCTGCATGACACTATTATGGGGAATCTGTGTATGACGCACTGTTATGGAGGGAATCTCTGGATGGCACTGTTATGTAGGGGTTCTGTGGATGGCAATGTTATGGGGGGATCTGTCGATAGCACTTTTATGTGGAGGGGCATCTGTGGATGGCACTATTATGGAGTGGAGGATCAGTGGATGACATTGTTATGGCGGAGATCTGTGGATCACACTGCTATATATGTGATTCCCCCCATAACATTGTACCCCAATACACCAGGCCCCGCTACTCACAACAGTATTTCTAAACAGTAATCTTTAGCTTCTTAATAACTTTAACTAAATGTGCGCTCTCCCCTGTATCATCACTTACTAACGAGCATCTGGAGAAGGGAGAGCAGCTGGCAGCATAACGTCACTCACTGATGTCGCGCGCCTGCTCCACCTGCTTCATTCATAAAGTGGGAGAAGCAGGAGCGCAATGTCAGTGAGTGATGTAACGCTGCCAGCCGCTCTGCCTGCTCCGAATACTCTTTAGTAAGTGCTTATACAGGGGAGAGCGCAACTTTAGTTAAAGTTATTAACAGGTTAAGGATTACGGTTTAGAAATACTGCTTTGAGCGGCGGGGCCCAGTGTAAGAGTACCGAGCCCCGCCACAAGTTCCAGGACTCCAGTCCCTCCTCCTTCCCCGCTGATACATCGCGTCTGCCATGCTGCAGCTTTGCAGACTGCGATGTAAAATGGCAGCATTCACCCCATAAGACGCAGGGGCATTTTCCCCCACTTTCGTCTTATGGGGCAAAAATACGGTATATTTTTTCCATAATTTATCCACATTTTTCCTATAAACGGTCCCTGCATTGAATTGTCACATCTGTGCTGCAATAGCGTCTGTGTGTCAGGCCCAGATATTGGGAAAAATATTAGTGACAACAAATATATTTTTTCCATAATTTATCCATAATTTTCCTATAAACAGTTCCTGCAGTGAATTCTCACATCTGTGCAGCAATAGCGTCTGTGTGTCAGGCCCAGATATTGGGAAAAATATTAGTGACAACAAATATATTTTTTCCATAATTTATCCACAATTTTCCTATAAACTGTCGCTACAGTGAATTGTCACATCTACGCTGCAATAGCGTGTGTGTGTCAGGCCCAGATATTGGGAAAAATATTAGTGACAGCAAATATATATTTTCCATAATTTATCCATAATTTTCATATAAACGGTCGCTACAGTGAATTGTCACATCTGTGCTGCAATAGCATGTGTGTGTCAGGGCCAGATATTGTGAAAATATTAGTGACAACAAATATATTTTTTCCATAGTTTATCCATAATTTTCCTATAAACAGTTCCTGCAGTGAATTTTCACATCTGTGCTGCAATAGCATCTGTGTGTCAGGCCCAGATACTGGGAAAAATATTAGCAAAAACGATTATATTTAAAATATTAGTGACATCAAATATATATTTTCCAGAATTTATCCACACTTTGCCTCTAAACGTTGTCTGCAGTGAATTGTCACATCTGCGCTGCAATAGCGTGTGTGTCAGGACAACAGATAGTGAAAATATAAGTGATTTCCTTTTTCCATACTTTTCCATACTTTTTTCCATATACTGTGCTTGCTGTGAACTGTGACATCCGTGCCACATCTTGTGTGTCAAGCGTGCATATAACATTTATTATGAAGAAGGCGAGCATTAAGGGACGGGGAAGTCCTGTGTCCTTAAGTATCGGTACGCCCTTTGTCCTAAACAGGCTAATTAACATATTGCATGCCACACTTCATCATGCCCCAGAAGAAGCTCAAAGGGAAAACCCTTGCTTGACCTTCTTACACCGTTTCAACCACAGAGGTTTTGTAATTTTGTGTTAACCCTATGTACAGTTTAAGCCAGTAATGATAGTTATGAAGATTATCATAGCACAGATTGTATCCATAACCTGAATATGGAGAACTAACAACGGTCTGTATAAGGTAAAGTGGAAACAAAGAATGTCAATTATAGGTATGTGATTGAATGCCATTATAGGATACAGTTTACAGTTTTAAGTTTAACCCCTTACTGACTGCCGATATATATCTTTTTACAGTGGTCATTAACAGACTTTATTCTAGGCTGTCGCCTTTTTATGGTGGCTTAGAAAAAGCTATTCATGTGTCTTCCTTACAGAAAGAACTCTGCTCTCCCATCACAGCTTGGCCCCAGTCCTAATGGCCAATCTGGCCAATTTAACCTCTTAGATGCTACAGTCAATAGCAACTGTGATATCTAAGTAGATAGGAGGGACGGAGCTCCCTCTCTCAGTCATCATCTTTTTCTTCATGCACATTCTTCAAAGCTTCTTCTCTCCTATGCACCTTCTCATTCTGCTCAGCTAATTTTCCAGCACCTCTTTTTCCATATTTGTTTTCCATAAACTGACGTAAAAAGGAAGCAGATGTTTGATAAACTGTGAGATATTAAAATAAATGTTATCTACTCCAACGTTAATCTCTCATATTATGCAATACATTGACAGCATTAATATTTGAAATATAAACACAGCCTTAGAAAATAAGAGCAAATCAATGTAAATGAGAGCTAAAGATTTATAGTTCTAAATCTTATAGCAAACACCAATGAAATGTGAAGGTAAGTGGGAAATCTATGCAGCTGGTGTAAAGGTGCTACAATGAAGAACATGTTGCTACTGCATTTACATCAATATATTACTCAGTTTAAAGATACCATATCTAATTACATATTTCTTGTTTTAATTTTTTTTTAAAGTGTATTCATTTTCCAGACTGCGGGTTAATAACCACATAATACAGGGGTAGCCAACCTTACAGACACAAAGAGCCCAAAAAAAAATCGTATGACTGCCAGGAGCCACGAGCTATCCGTTTACACAAATATGCGTGCACACAACAGTATTACTGCAATTGAGTTATCAAACATTTAAAAGTGCATTTAAACCACCTTTCCTACCTGTAATGTAGACGGCTTTAGTGAGACTTCTGGCAATCTTTGTTTTTCACAATGTGTTTCAAGATTTCTCGGATGACACCCTCATGCTCAGATGACCGCCCATGCTCAGATGACCGCCTTATGCTCAGATGACCGCCTTATGCTCAGATGACCGCCTTATGCTCAGATGACCGCCCCATGCTCAGATGACCGCCCATGCTCAGATGACCGCCCCATGCTCAGATGACCGCCCCATGCTCAGATGACCGCCTTATGCTCAGATGACCGCCTTATGCTCAGATGACCGCCCCATGCTCAGATGACCGCCCATGCTCAGATGACCACCCCATGCTCAGATGACCGCCCCATGCTCAGATGACCGCCCTATGCTCAGATGACCGCCCCATGCTCAGATGACCACCCCATGCTCAGATGACGCCCCATGCTCAGATGCTCAGGGGTGATTTGACATAGGGGAGATGTGAGCATGGGGTGTCTTATGTGAGCACTGGAGAGGCTTATTTTGTGGGTCTGATGAGGATTTGGGGGTCTTATCTGAGCTCATACTACCCCCATCTCAGATAAGACCCCCAGATCAGTACTTTAATAAAATAAAACTGTGGCTTATCCTACCTCTGCTGCCGCTGCTCTGAAGACTGTGGCGACCTCTCCATAGTGACCTGACATGCAGGTCAGAGCGCGGGCCTGCATGGTATTAAGGGGGGTGGGCACTACGCCACCAATGAAAACCTTTAATACAGATACAGGGGGCGGGTGCCGGCAGAATCTCATAGCCGACACCTGGCCTCTATGCTGCATTCCCCAGTGTAAACAGCCCCTCCCCTCCTCTTCCCCTCTTAATTCTCATTGGTGGCAGCGGCAGCAGCACAGGGAGGAGGAGAGGACTGCTTTCTTCTTCCTTCTCCCGTGCTGCTAATATTTTTAAAACCGATATCCCTGGCCCGCTCCCCTGCGAGCCGCATATGTAGATGAGACCGCGGTCCTCTGAGAGCCGCAAGTGAAGGTCCGAGGAGCCGCATGCGGCTCGCGAGCCGCGGGTTGGCCACCCCTGACATAATATATCAACCACATAATATACCACATGACCTTAAAGTGTAATGCTTGATTCAGGTAATTTTTCAGAATGAGGCCACATTCACAGTAGTGTTGCGAATCTAGTAGCCTGATATGACGGGCTGTTCTGACATAAATGCTGATTGTCGGCTATACAGAATCCATTGCATTCAGCTGTATTTGTCCAGCCAAAATCCATGACTATAATAGGATTGGCAGTATGTGGTTGTATCTGGCAATGCTGGATATGGTGAGCTCCATTAACTTTATCCTCAGCCGGATCAGACAACTAGAATTCAAATGTAACTTTAAATGGGGCCTAAGCTAACCTGACCAGTTAGTATGCCCTGAAGGCTGGTTTTAAAGTCAGTATACAACTGAGTCTGCTTATATAGCACCTACCAGTAGCCATTTGGCTCCAGGAGAAGTATATAGTGGGCTCAGCATGCATGTTGGTACTTGCATCCCTGGATCCGATAAAAGCTGTAATGGCACCGGACGGGGTTAAAAGCAGAGTGTGCTTGGCGTGCATGCTGTACCTGCGCTCCCTGGACTTTGTGTGGATGTCATGGCCCATAAAAGGTAGGAACTAATGTTATCGACCATTCATTAAGGTGACCTTGACGTGGTGAGTGGCTAATTACCCTTTGGCCAAAATGTACACCAATGCCTTATTCAACATCCAGCATAAAGGCAGTGCAGAGTGCTGGTTGCAGAGTGCGATTGCAGTTTGTGTTTTTGCGTTTGTATCTGTATTTCGCCATAGCAATCTGCACCTGCTAGGGGTTGTGCGGGCTGAATCCCCCATATTTTATTCTAAGCTATAATGTGGCTACATCAGGAATACCACTATTTCTGGCCATTATAACTTATATCTGGCATTTTACCAGTTTTTTCCTCTGCAATCAGTCTGTAATTCTAATTCTTCTCTGAAGTAGTGTGTGGAGACAACCTTAGAAGCAGCAGCACTAACACCGAACATTACACAGCAAAACTATGCAGTTTAGATGTAAATACAGCAGTGGTTAGACAATGAATCACTTTCAAATCAACAGCAGTCTCTCTGTCTCTCTGCCTGCCTGAAGCATCCACTCATTTATCCTCCTCACTTCTCCATAGACTTCTATATAATATCCTTCAGTGAGCAGGCTATGTCGCGTATGTCGCATGCGTATGTCGCATCTTCAGTGCGTATGTCGCATCTTCAGAAATATTTATTGAAAACTCACTACGCGTTTTGGGGACAAATTCCCCTTCATCAGGTAAATAATGTTGCAACATTATTGTCTATCTAACTGAGGAAGATGGATTTGAACAGTAAGGCTTTCTACTGTAGCAGTACCTTAGGTTCTCTTCAAATGTGACATGGCATCCAAAAAACAATCCAGAAAAATATGCTTTCCAAAAACCATATAGTGCTCTTTCCCTTCTGAGCCCTACGGTGTGTCCATACAGCAGTTTATGACCACATATGGGGTGTTTCTATAAACTGCACAATCAGGGTAATAAATGTTGAAGTTTGTCTTGCTGCTAAACCCTTGCTACTTTACTGGGAAAAAAAATATTCAAATAGAAAATCTGCAAAAATTTGCAAAATGTGGCTTGGTCCTTACAGTGAAAACGGGCTTGGTCCTGAAAAATAAGTATAATAAATAAGCAAAAACAACCTAATGTGAAAAACACTTTGTAAACTTGGTATTATATTTTTCCCACCCACAACAGTAATATAAGTATGAAGAAAAGATATGGTTATTATTTCTGCCTACTGTCTTAAGTGTGTTTATATATGCAGAAACAAAAAATAACTTTCTAGTGTGAAAAGTATGTTGTAAACTTGGCATTTGTAACAGCTGCTGCTGTACTCCGCTGTTCCACCGCTTACCGCCATGGTCCTAGGTACCATGCTCAGCAGGGATCCTTCCGTCCACAGCTGCAGTCCTGAACTCTGTCACTGTACGTGCTGTGGTGCTGAGGATTCCGCTCCACAGGTTACACTCAGACCTTGCCACAGCATGCTTGCTGCTGGTTTCTTGTTACACAGCCCTAGGGGTGGCACGCATCACTCCCTAGGCTGCATGGGTTGGGTCATGTTGACCAACCCAGGCTTTCCCGCAGGTACTATAGCGGCACAGCCCTCTTTCCAGATGCCTCAGTGTCAAGGTCCTTGTGTTTGCTAAGCTCCTGATACTCACCTGTGCTTTTGACCATACCTGATTCTGCTACTCATCTGATCACTGCCTGCTTGCCTTGACTCTCCTGTTTCTGACCTGGATTGCCTGACCTGTCCATGTGCCGCCTGCCCTGACCTTTTGCCTGTCTGACTGTGCCTCTACCTCATCCTTTGGTCCTGCACTATTGCTCCTGGTAACAACCCCGCCTGCCTGACTACTCTTGTACTACTGGTACCTACTCAGGTACCTCCTGATCCACCTGGACCAGCTGCCTCGTGTGCCTACCCTCTTCAAGAGGTAGCGACCTGGTGTTCCCCTCGAGAAAGTCTATCCCGATCATCAGGATTACTGTGAAGAATTGAGGGGTACACTTAGACAACACCCTTAGGGGAGGTGGGACACGTGGCACAGTAGGTTCACACCTGCTGTCTCGTGACAGTATGAAATTATTCCCACTCACAACAGCAATATAAGGATGAAGGAAAGGCTGGTAAAAGATTTCTACATACTGCATATAATAATATTGTGCAGATATAATAGTAACATAGTAACATAAGGCCGAAAAAATACATTTGTCCATCCAGTTCTGCCTGTTATCCTGCAATGTGCTGGGGGGGGGGGAGGGAATAGTGCACTTGTTTAGAGTTTGCAGCAGAATGCTCTTGTCACCACCAGATCTTTGAGAAGTTCTGATAGATGTTCTTCAGTACCTCCTGCATGATCTTCTTTTGTTTTGCTTTCGTTTTGACATCTCTCCTCCCTCTCCCAGCTGTCATCTATTAGCAGTGATTGCCTCCCTATATATCTCCTCCCCATACTGCCTCACCTTGCGGTTTATATTACATCCTTGATTGTGTTCTCTGCTAGAAGCTGCTACAGCTGGGTTTTCAGATAAGTCTATTTCTGTATTTGTTGTTTTCCTGTTGGCTTGGTTCTAGGTGACCCTGACTCCCGCCGTATTAAGTGCAGGGAGCTGGTGGTCGTGTCCCCTCACTATTATAGGGTTTGCAGGTGTCATTCAGTCTAGGTACATGGACATGCAACCTTCTATCACTGCGATCTTTGCATGGGCTGAGAAGACAGGGAGAGCTTCAGGGCTTTAATAGGGGTCACCCTTTTGTTCCTTAGATTTGGATCAAAAACTTCTTGTTTTCTGTTACACCATCCGTGACAGCTCTGTACTAGCAGTAAGCCCATTTAGAAAACTGAGATATTCTGAAAACTCTTTCAGAATAAAAAATACATCTGCCTCTCTGCTCTAATGAGATTTTTTATTTTTTTTTGCATGCAGATGTATGATTTTTGGTTCTGCAGCAGCTATATGCCAGTTCATATATGCAGCACTGCTCCCCAGTCCCTCACCCTCTGATTAAATTCCTTCTTCTACACATTTCTTTCTTTCTATTTTGTCCCTACACTGTCCCTGTAATACCAGAATAGAGGCTTGCTTGTGACTCTGTGTACTGTATAATATTGTTTTCTGTCACCCATCCACCATCATCAGTAGTTCAACACACAATGATATTCTACTCCTTCTGCAAGGGTACTTCCCTGTCTGCTTCCCCACTGATTGGCAGATGAGGCTGTTTTTCATAATGTGAGCCAATCAGGGCAAGCCCTCTCCCCACGTTCTCCCAGGGGTCATATGAGCATCTTCCTTCTTCCTCCCTTGTGGTTTTTCCTCCTGCATGTACAGTAAAATGACACTGCACACCATTTTACTGGATTCATAAGAAGCAAACCTGAAAACCTTTAGGTTAATTTTGTGAACACATTTTTGTGAAATTTGTAACAAAGCCAGTTCGTTACAAACTGGGCCACTCATACTTAGGGCTCATTCGCACGACCACTCCATATTTTGCGGTCTGCAAATTTTAATTTGCGGAACGGGCTACCCATAGTAGAAATATCTATTCTTGTCTGCAAAAAAGACAAGAATAGGACGTGTTCTATCTTTTTTTGTGGGGCCATGGTATGGAGCAACAGATCCGGAGAGCACGCTGAGGCTTGGATGCGGACCCAAACAACGGTTGTGGAAATGAGCCCTAAATGTGTATGCTTACCTAAAACTATTGAGTAGAATAAAATAGCCCCCTTAGCCAAAATACTTCATTCCTACTTCATTTTTTAATTTCATTTTCATGTAACTTAAACATCAACTTGTTTTTCAGTGAATATTTTCAAAAACCATATACCGTAAACAAAATATTATTTCTTAAATTATGCATACAATTTATTATATGAATTGATATTAAGATTTCTCAGTAGATGTAACATATTCCTTTTTGGTTGGATTTATCTGCAGATAATGAATATAAATCTTATATTAGCTGTTTTTAAGTGTATTACCTTTTATTTCATGCGCTTTTCTTGCTAGTCCTAACATATTGTAATTGGTTTTATGTGCAGCTGGTCAAGTGTTGCCTCTCTATTCATCCAGAAATGAAGCAACAACAGACACAAAGCACCAGCATAATGTTACTGGCCTGAAGGTTGTTGAAAGTACAATTTCGTTCAGTAAGAACATTGGCAATTTCATAGAGGAAATTTCACAAGAGAAAATGTTGCCACTAAACATTAGATGTGCAAGGCCAAATGCAAAGCAAAATTATAACTTCTTTCTGTGACTTAATTGTACCACAAATGTACCTTAAATGAATATTTAAAATGGAAAACGTGGAATTCAAAATGCTTGCTGAGTATGTATATTACATATATTGTACTTGTGAAGTAAATCTTGTACACTAGATATAATATTTTTGGTTTCATATAGATGTGATATTTGTGTAGTGTGTTTCATTAGGGACGCGGAGATGCCAATAATGTGGAGATTTTATTTTTGCAATTTTTTTTCATTGAAAAACGTATTTTCAATGGAAAAAAGCATATTTATTTTTTACTGGAATTATTTTTTTTTTACTTTTTTTCCCACTTAATAGTCCAACAAGGGGACTATGGGACTATAACAGACAATCTTTTGATTGTTTTTAAAATACAATGCACTATCCCTATAGTGCAGTGCATTTTAATGTCAGTGCTATACTGAGATTGACCAGCAGGCTGCACCAGAGAGGCACAGCCTGCTTGGGGTTTATAACAGGCTGCTGACATATTTTTGGAACCCTGCGATGACATTTGCGGGGTGCCGATGGGAGACAGATGGAGTCCTCTTCCTCTGTCATTGCTTATATGCAGCGGGCGTCATTACCCGTGGCATGAAAGGGGTTAAACAGCCTGGGTCAGCACTCCCGCCAGTCTGGGCTGTTAGAGCAGGAGCACAGCTTTCATGTGAGTGTTGAGTCTCCACTCTCTGCTGCAGGGGGACCAGCATAAGTCCCCTTAGTTATCACCATAAAAAAGCGTCTTGGTGGTAATCAACACATTAATCTATTGATTGTCTAGTTGTGTTGAATACTTTCTTATTCACTTTATAAGCCACCGTTACTAGAGAGCCTGCATTTCTCACAGGAGTCAGCCTCAGGGAGAGTATGATAGCTTACTTTGAATATTCCCTTGCCGTGCCTCAGACTTGCGCATCCAGTGAGCATTGAGTGTTTCCCATGGAGCCATCAAATGGATGGGGTTTTATTTTTTTTATTTTTTTTAACACAAGCAGAAGAGGGGGAAAAGCCTGTACTAATAAGAGCTCCACAATGAGAACACTCATTAGTAATAGTGCACAGGTGGCAAGGCCCACACAGAGCCACGTGCACACAGAGAGGGCTCTGAGAGCCCCCTCTGGCATGTATGCCATAGGTTTGCCACCACTGCCTTGGACAATGCATATATATTGTTGACAAGCGCACATTTGTATACTCATTCTCTCTCTCTATTTAGTGAACTTCAAATGAATCTTGGTTCTCTGATATATATTCCTATTTAAAGTAAAGGATTAATTTTGCTTTCTTATTAGCAAATAGTGTCATCTACTTAATTAACAAAGAAGAGGATTCCAGGTAATAGGAGAAAGAAGCTGCAGAGACATCAAATCCCCCATGACTGTTCTGCCTGCCACAGTAAACAGAATGCAGATTTGGTAAGCGTAGCTTATGCAGTGTCAATAGAGATTAAATAATTTCTGCATTCAGGTAATACAGGTGCATAAACAATGATAACGTTCTACTTAATGCCCTAGGAAACAGGCGAGAGGAATTTGTTTTGATTTTCCTACGCTTGTTCTACCCAAATACCTGAACCGCTATAAATCCTAATGATGACTATTTGAGTATAGATGATGTAATGGATCTCCTAGCACCCCGAGTAGTTACCTCCATTGAAGGATGCTCCTAGTGCTTCCCGAGGGCTCCAAGCACTCCACTCGACACAGTAACCACCACAGACCCACGAACCGCCACAGCTTGATTAAGGTCTCGCCGTCCTCACCCCAGCTGGACCTAAGACCGGGCTTCAGCTTCCAGTGGGTGAACCTCTCCTAAATCCAGAGAGCAGGAACCAGGAACAAGCTCTTACAAGAGCTTATACTCAGGGGAATATTGTGATATAGTAATCCCCAAGAGTGTAGTTATCCCATCCCCCCAAACATGAGCAAAGACGTCATGAAGGGGTAAAGCAGGTCGGTTTAATGAGAACAAAGACATTTCTTATATGCAGTTTTCCCCACAAGGTTACCACCCACGTGGACCTTGTGGAGCACAGGACACAAAGTCACAACAGCTAAGCAACACACTATTGTACAGTTAGACACTCCCAGCTAATGTACACAAGCACCCCTCTGCCTGTGATACAATTAACAAATTACAATGGGGAGTGTCAGTGAAGAAATCAACAAATTACAATGGGCATTGTCTGTGACGCAAAGACATTGCCTGTGACACAATTACCAAACACAATTAACTTAATCAGTCACAGTCAGAAAACACACATTTTTCCCAAAACACAGAAAACACCTCAAAACCCCACATATCCCCATAAATTACATCCATTGATAGCTCTGATCTGGGCGAACAACATATCCCAAAAAATCACCCAGATCCGGGCAGGGCTTTCCGAATTTCCCAGAAGTCATATTTGACCGACCGCAAATATGGATTTCCTACCTAAAACAGTTCCACAGATTTAGGTTGTCTTTCTTCGCCTTCAAAGTTAGTATATGGCATTAATCCTTAGGCAAGAGGCTGGCAAACAAGCCCCTCCAAAACCCAGTGGTGAGGTTATTTTCATCAAAGATGAACATCATACAATTGATATAAATCGATTTCTATACATATATATAGTTAACCTTTAACCCCTTAGGGACACAGCCTTATTTCACCTTAAGGACCAGGCCATTTTTTGCAAATCTGACCAGTGTCACTTTAAGTGCTGATAACTTTAAAACGCTTTGACTTACCCAGGCCGTTCTGAGATTGTTTTTTCATCACATATTGTACTTCATGACACTGCTAAAATTGGGTCAAAAAAGTATTTTTTTTTGCATAAAAAAATGCCTAATTTATCAAAAATTTGGAAAAATTGGCAAATTTCAAAGTTTCAGTTTCTCTACTTCTGTAATACATAGTAATACCCCCAAAAATTTTGATGACTTTACATTCCCCATATGTCTACTTCATGTTTGAATTATTTTGGGAATGATATTTTATTTTTTGGGGATGTTACAAGGCTTAGAAGTTTAGAAACAAATCTTGAAATTTTTCTGACATTTTCAAAAACCCAATTTTTAGGGACCACTACAGGTCTGAAGTCACTTTGCGAGGTTTACATAATAGAAACCACCCAAAAATGACCCCATTCTATAAACTACACTCTTCAAGGGTGTAGTTTCAAGGGTACTGATTTTACAAACTTCGTTAACCCTTTAGGTGTTGTTAAAGTTATTGGCAAATGGGGATGAAATTTGAGATTTTAATTTTTTTCCCAAATTTTCTATTTTAACCCATTTTTTCCACTAACAAAGCAAGGGTTAACAGCCAAACAAGACTGTATCTTTATTGCCCTGACTATGCTGTTTACAGAAACACCCCATATGTGGCCATACACTACTGTACGGCCACACAGCGGGGCATAGAGTGAAAGGTGCGCCGTTTGGTTTTGGGAAGGCAGATTTTGCTGGACTGGTTTATTTACACCATGTCCCATTTGAAGCTCCCCTGATGCACCCCTAGAGTAGAAAATCCCTAAAAGTGACCCCATCTAAGAAACTACACCCTCAAGGTATTCAAAACTGATTTTACATACGTTGTTAACCCTTTAGGTGTTGCACAAGAGTTATTGGCAAATGTGGATGAAATTTGAGAATTTCATTTTTTTCCCTAATTTTACATTTTAACCCATTTTTTTGCACTAACAAAGCAAGGGTTAACAGCCAAGCAAGACTGTATCTTTAATGCCCTGACTCTGCCGTTTACAGAAACACCCCAAATGTGGCCGTACACTACTGTATGGCCACACAGCGGGGCGTAGAGGGAAAGGTGTGCCGTTTGGTTTTTGGAAGGCTGATTTTGATGGACCGGGTTTATTTACACTGTGTACTGTTTCAACCCCCCTGATGCACCCCTGGAGTAGAAACTCCCTAAAAGTGACCCCATTTTGGAAACTACGGTATAAGGTGGCATTTTTTTGGGGGACTATTTTTAGGGTACATATGATATTTGGTTGCTCTATATAACATTTTTGTGAGGCAAGGTTACCAAAAATTGAAATTCTGAAATTGCATCTCCATTTGCCATTAACTGTTGAGGAACACCTAAAGGATTAATAAAGTTTGCATAATCAGTTTTGAATACCTTGAGGGGTGTAGTTTCTTAGATGGGGTCACTCTAGGGGTGCATCAGGGGGGCTTCAAAAGGGACATGGTGATACGGATGCGGCGATACCTAATAAGTCAACTTTTTTTTACATTTATTTAGGTTTTAGAATATATTATCCTTTTTGATACAAAAAAAATATTTTTGTATCTCTAAAGTCATTTTTTTTTTTCATCCAATTATCTTATGTGCTGCTCATTTTTTGCGGGTTGAGAGGACGGTTTTATTGGCACTATTTTGGGGGCTATATGACTTTTTGATCGCTTGCTATTAAACTTTTTATTATGTAAGGCGACAAAAAAAATCTTTTTTTGCACCTTTTTTTTGGACCGTGTTAATCTGGGGTGTTAGGTCATGGGGTATTTTTATAGAGGAGATTATTGCCGACGCGGCAATACCTAATATGTCTACTTTTGATAAATTATTTTAGATTTTTTGGGTGTCTCAAGTCTGAGAACCAGTTTTTTTTATCCGATGTCAGTGCTAAATTAGGATATAAATTTAGTACTCCCTGAAGCAACCAATAATGCAGAGGCCCGGATGATCGGGGCACGTGTCACATTGAGTAGTTGTGTCCTTCCGTATCCCCCTCCTGTGACACACTCTGCACCTTTTTTGAGTTTGTCCCTTCTTTCCAGAATGGGGGACCACACCTGGAAAGTGTTGGCCAGGGACGATCCTGGCGCCTACAGTTCCCAATGTACTTGCTCTTTCCCGGTCCGAAAAGATCAGGGCCTTGAGGTCTGCCTCATAGAACTGAAAGAATGTCCCTGTGTTGCCAGCGCTCCGGGACAGCACAAAAGAGTTGTACATGGCAACCTGTACCAAGTAGACTGCAACTTTTTTGTACCATGCCCGGGTTTTGCGCATGGCGTTATATGGCTTGAGGACTTGATCAGAGAAATCAACTCCTCCCATATACCGATTGTAGTCGACGATATAATCGGGCTTGAGGACCGTTGCCGCGGTACCTCGCACAGGGACAGGGGTGATGCCGTTACCATGAATTGTGGACAGCATAAGGATATCCCTCTTGTCCTTATACCTGACCAGCAACAGGTTTCCAGTGGTAAGGGTAGGGGTATCACCCCTGGGGATAGGTATCTGGAAGGGGAGGGCAGGGAGGCTGCGTTGATTTTTCCGCATGGTCCCACAAGCGGACATGGATCTGTCAGCAAGGGACTGGAACAAGGGGATACTAGTATAAAAGTTATACACGTAAAGGTGGTAACCCTTATCTAGCAGTGGGTACATAAGGTCCCACACAAGTTTCCCGGTAACACCCAGAGTGGGGGGACATTCTGGGGGTTGAATCCGGGAATCTCGCCCCTTCTATACATGAAATTTGTAAGTGTAGCCTGAGTTACTCTCACAAATTTTGCATAGCTTCACGCCATACCTCGCCCGTTTGGAGGGCACATACTGGCGGAAAATGAGTCTCCCCTTGAATGCAATAAGACACTCATCAACCGCGACCTCCCTTCCAGGTACATAGGCCTCCATGAATTTGGCCCCAAAGTGATCGATGAAAGGCCGTATCTTATACAGACGGTCATGGGCAAGATCACCTCGGGGGGGACATGCTGCATTATCTTAATAATGCAGACATTTCTGGATGGCCTCAAACCGGGAGCGTGTCATGGCCGTACTGTAAAGTGGGGTCTGGTATAGGACGTCCCCACTCCAGTACAGCCTGACACTGGGTTTCTTGACCAGGCCCATATGCAGCATGAGGCCCCAAAATGGCCTAATTTCGGCTGCACTGACCGGCGTCCAGCCACCGGGCTTGGCCAAAAAGGAGCCCGGGTGTTGAGTGACGAACTGTTGGGCGTACAGGTTCAGCTCCACCATCAGATTTACCAGTGGGTCACTGAAAAAATGACAAAAAAAGTCATATTCAGTGTAGCCCACTGTGGAAATCTGGATTCCTGATTGGCCTACAAAATTAGAAATCACGGGCTTGTATCGCTCTGGGCTACACCAGACTACTTCACTGGCAGGGTGCTCCGGTGGATAGAACTGGTGGGCCGGAAAACTAGTACGAGCCCCAGAGCTGCTCGTACTAGGCTGGGCCACCTGGCGGCGTCTCCGCCGCCTTGGGGGCTCATCATCATTGCTAGATGATGAGGAAGACGCAGATGACAACAGGAATGTGGGGTTATCCTCGTCCTCACTGGGACTCTCGGAGTCGGAGGCAAGCTGGGCGTATGCCTCCTCAGCCGAGAACGTCCGGCGGGCCATAAGGGAGTGTGTGTCTGCGTGTGTATGTGCGTGTGTGTAAATCTTTATTTGGTGTGCATTTGTGTGGGGGCACGGGTGTTCGCGAACTCACCCTAAAACTAAAAGAAAAAAAAAAAGGGAAAAAAATGTGAAAGAAAATATTCAAAACCGCTGATCAACCGTCTGAAGTTGATCAGCGGTGGGGTGTGCGATTCGCTAACAGTGGCCGGACGCTAAGAGTGCCGGCCACAGTCAGCGTACACAAAAATAAATAAAAATAAAATAAAAAATCCTGTACCCCAAAAAAGTTGGGGGGCAGGGAGGGGCAAGCGGCAGCACCCCTGGGGGGTCTAGGGTCACACAGCTGTGCTGTGGACCCAAGACACCCTAACTTAGGGTGATGCAATCAAAGTTTGTCAAACTAACTTTCCCTTTATTTTCCCTGCCTAACCCAAACTCTCCCTATGCTTTCCCTATGTACCTGCAGTATAGATGGGGATGCTGGGGCACAGATCAGGTCCTGGGGGGCACAGATAGGGTGATGCTGGCACCGATGGACGACGACGTGCAGGCAGCTCCTCCCTCCTCCGGCTCCGGAACGCAAAAGGAGGAGGAGAGGAGCGCTTGCAACTTTTGAATCTGCCGCCGCCCCGCCCACCAACTAATCAGAGGCGATCCTGAGAGGTGATGTCACCATCACCTCTCAGGATGGTGATTGGTGGGGTAAAATTACACCACCATCACCATCCTGTTCCGGGTTATCGGGTCTTCAGAGACCCGAATAACACGGAAACGCAGAAAACCGCAGGTCTGAATTGACCTGCGGTTTTCTGAGATCGCTGACATGGGGGGTCACAGGACCACCCCGGTGCATTTAGCCTAGGTGCCTGCTCAATGATTTGAGCAAGCACCAGGTTCCAATCACCGCCCACTGGGCGGCGGTGATCGGGACTATACATGACGTACCGGTACGTCATGTGTCCTTAAGTACCAGGACATCATGACGTATCGGTACGTCATGTGTCCTGAAGAGGTTAAAATAATATATATATATATATATATATATATATTTGTGTTAGGCGCTTACAATAGTACAGTGAGGAATACCATAGGACAGTAGGAAAATAAAAGCGCAGTCGGTTGTGGTGTGCCGGAACCGAGGATGAGGTAGGCCTGAGAAAGAAGAGGGCAAAATTGAAGTAAACAAGTTTATTTACAGACAACCAATACATACACATTTTATCAACCAGACATGTTTTTGAAAGCATCCCTTAATTCTTGTACTGGGTTAGGTATGTACCGTGAGTAAGCGGATGACTTCCAGCGCCCCAATGTTTTGATAACATGAGTTGGGATGTTTACACTGGAGGCTGTGGACGCGGCTCCAATACGAAAGGAGTGCCCTGAGTAGTTGGCTGGGTTGAGGCCCAGTTGTGTGAGTGAAGACCTGACGTAGGTCATGAAGGTTGTAGTGGTGAGTACTAAACCTTGCAGCTGTAGTAATAGTTGTGAGGGTAGAAAGTTATGATGCTGTATGTAGGCATCAAGAACTCTGACTGGACACCATCTGTTGTGTGTGGGATAGTACGGAATGTTTACGGGTATGCGCTGACTGTTTTTGGAGTGAGGTAAGGTCAGGATGTAATGATCCATATGTTTTGTCAAGTGGGAAAAAAGGAGGAAAGGAGTAGTTTGGGTCGTGGAGGTAGTAAATTCTCTCGGCCTCAGGAATCCATAGAAAGCCAAGTATATTGCTGTTTTGATGATAGAGTTTGTATTGGTGTCAAATGGTTTTGAGTCAAGCAGGTTGGATAATGCTTTAAGGATATGGTTATCTATGGGAAGCCTCTGGGCTGTATGTGAGGGTTCTGCTTTCTGAATACCTCTGAGTATGGTCTTGATTTGGTGAGAGGCCATAAAAAAGTTGTTATTTGGTTGTAAGATTAGCATGTGGTGTTGAATGCCAGTGAGATAGAGTTTGATGGTGTTATATGACATTTTAAGCAGCATTTTAATTCATGCAACTCTGACCTCGGACGGTAGAGGAGCCAGGTAGGGGGAGTGCCTTAAGTAGGCTAAAGGTAGCAACCAGCCCCTCCCACAAATCCAGGCAAATTGCCTTAATACATATATATATATATATATTGTGACAGAGTGTCTGGAGAAGTAGTGGTTGGGGTCTATGTTTGCCCAAGGTTCCTCACTTCTGTCATTTAAAAAGCAACCAGGGAAAGGTTCAGCAGAGGTCTACGCAGACCTCTCTGCAATCCGGGTTTTGGTTTGTCAGGTAATTACTACTCAGGTGTGCTAGCCTGATATAAGGCTAGGAATAGAGACACAACATAGTAACATAGTAACATAGTACATAAGGCCGAAAAAAGACATTTGTCCATCCAGTTCGGCCTGTTATCCTGCAAGTTGATCCAGAGGAAGGCAAAAAAAAAACAAAAAAAACCCTGTGAGGTAGGAAGAAGCCAACTTTCTCCACTTTAGGGGAATATAAACTTCCTTCCCGACTCCAATCAGGCAATCAGAATAACTCCCTGGATCAACGACCCCTCTCTAGTAGCTATAGCCTGTAATATTATTAAGCTCCAGAAATACGTCCAGGCCCCTCTTGAATTCCTTTATTGTACTCACCATCACCACCTCCTCAGGCAGAGAGTTCCATAGTCTCACTGCTCTTACCGTAAAGAATCCTTTTCTATGTTTGTGTACAAACCTTCTTTCCTCCAGACGCAGAGGATGTCCCCTCGTCACAGTCACAGTCCTGGGGATAAATAGCTGATGGGATAGATCTCTGTACTGACCCCTGATATATTTATACATATTAATTAGATCTCCCCTCAGTCGTCTTTTTTCTAAAGTGAATAACCCTAATTTTGATAATCTTTCAGGGTACTGTAGTTGCCCCATTCCAGTTATTACTTTGGATGCCCTCCTCTGGACCTTCTCCAGCTCTGCTATGTCTGCCTTGTTTACAGGAGCCCAGAACTGTACACAGTACTCCATGTGTGGTCTGACTAGCGATTTGTAAAGTGGTAGGACTATGTTCTTATCACGGGAATCTATGCCCCTTCTGATGCAACCCATTATCTTGTTGGCCTTGGCAGCAGCTGCCTGACACTGTTTTTTGCAGCTTAGTTTGCTGTTTATTAAAATTCCTAGATCCTTTTCCATGTCAGTGTTACCGAGTGTTTTACCATTTAGTATGTAAATGGGTGACTTGCATTTTTCCTTCCCATGTGCATAACTTTACATTTATCAGTGTTAAACCTCATCTGCCACTTCTCTGCCCAAGCCTCCAATCTATCCAGATCCCTCTGTAGTAGTATACTGTCCTCATCAGTGTAAATTACTTTACACAGTTTAGTGTCATCTGCGAAAATTGATACTTTACTATGCAAGCCTTCTACAAGATCATTAATAAATATATTGAAGAGAATAGGGCCCAATACTGACCCCTGAGGTACCCCACTAGTGACAGTGACCCAATCTGAGTGTGTACCGTTAATAGCCACCCTCTGTTTTCTATCACTGAGCCAGTTACTTACCCACATACAGATGTTTTCTCCCAGTCCGAGCATTCTCATTTTATATACTAACCTTTTATGTGGTACAGTGTCAAATGCTTTGGAGAAATCCAGATATACGACATCCATTGATTCGCCGCTGTCAAGTCTAGAACTTACCTCCTCATAGAAACTGATTAAATTAGTCTGACATGACCGATCCCTCACGAAGCCATGCTGATATGGCGTTGTTTGCTTATTTCTGTTGAGATGCTCTAATATAGCATCTCTCAGAAAACCTTCAAACAGTTTACCCACAACAGATGTTAAACTTACCGGCCTAGAGTTTCCAGGCTCTGTTTTTGGCCCCTTTTTGAATATTGGCACCACATATGCCATGCGCCAATCCTGTGGGACATTCCCTGTCAGTATAGAGTCTGCAAATATCAGAAATAAGGGTCTGGCTATGACATTACTTAATTCCTTTAGGATACAGGGGTGTATGTCATCCGGTCCTGGCGATTTGTCTATTTTAATCTTTTTAAGTCGCTGATGTACTTCTTCCTGGGTCAGACAGGACACTTTTAATGGGGAATTTATTTTTGCATTCTGCATGTCATCTGACAATTTATTTTCCTCAGTGAATACATTGGAGAAAAAAATATTTAACAGCTTTGCTTTCTCCTCATTGCTCTCTGCGACTTCCCCCTCATTACTCTTTAAAGGGCCGACACCTTCAGATTTATACTTTTTAACATTTATATAATTGAAGAACATTTTAGGGTTAGTTTTACTCTCTTTGGCAATTAATCTCTCGGTCTCTAGTTTGGCCGCTTTTATTTGTTTTTTACATGTTCTATTTTTTTCCTTATAGTTTTTCAGTGCTTCCGTGCTCCCCTCCTGTTTCAGTGAATGATATGCTTTCTTTTTGTCATTTATTGCTTTCTTTACAGTTCTATTTATCCACATTGGTTTCTTTTTGTTCCTTAACCTTTTATTACCATACGGTATGTACTTCTCACAATGAGATTTTAGGATGTTTTTAAAGATATCCCATTTTGTGGCTGTATTTTTATTTTTGAGAACTTTGTCCCAGTTAGTTTGGCCTATGGCCTCTCTTAGTTGGCTAAATTTAGCTTTTTTGAAGTTTGGTATTTTTGTTCCTCCCTGTAGAAACGCTCTTTTGAATGATAATTGGAAGGTTATTACTTTATGGTCACTATTTCCCAGGTGTCCCCCAACCTGCACATCTGTTGTTCTGTCGGGCCTATTGGTTAATACTTAGTCCAGTATGGCCGTCCCTCTAGTCGGGTCCTGAACCAGTTGGGAGAGGTAATTGTTTTTGGTTATTGCCAAGAACCTGTTTCCCTTATGAGATATACAAGTTTCAGTTTCCCAGTCTATATCTGGGTAGTTGAAGTCCCCCATAATAACCACCTCATTATGATTTGCCTCCTCGTCTATCTCGTTTAGTAGTAGATTTTCTGTGGACTCTGGTATATTAGGTGGTTTATAGTAAACGCCTATTAGTAATTTATTGTTGTTTTTAGCTCCATGTATCTCTACCCACACTGACTCCCCATGTTCATGTCCCTCACTTATATCTTCACGGAGTGTGGGCTTTAGACCGGACTTTACATAAAGGCAGACCCCTCCCCCTCTCCGGTTTTGACGATCCTTTCTAAACAGACTGTAACCTTGTACATTAACCCCCCAGTCATAGCTATCATCCAGCCATGTCTCAGTTATTCCCACTATGTCATAGTTCTCCTCACACATCACTAATTCCAGTTCACCAGTTTTATTAGTCAGACTTCTGGCATTAGTATACATACATTTGAGAGGTTTATGTATATTTTTTACCCTACACCTTTCCTTCTGAACTGTTCTAGTCCCTCCTTCCATTCCTCCCCCAGTCCCATTACCTTGCCCCCGGTCTCTATCTGCGCTATCTTCCCGTCCTATAATGTAATTACCCTCCCCCCAGTCCCTAGTTTAAACACTCCTCCAACCTTCTAGCCATCTTTCTCCCCAGCACAGCTGCCCCTTCCCCATTGAGGTGCAGCCCGTCCCTACGATAGAGCCTGTAGCCGATAGAAAAATCGGCCCAGTTCTCCAGGAACCCAAACCCCTCCTTCCTACACCAGTTCTTGAGCCACTTGTTAATCTCCCTAATCTCCCATTGCCTTTCTTGTGTGGCTCGTGGTACAGGCAGTATTTCGGAAAATACTACCTAAATCCCTGAAATCATTTTTAAGGACTCTCCACCTACCTCTAACTTTGTCATTGGTTACGATATGGACTATGACCGCTGAATCTTCTCCAGCCCCTCCCAGTAATCTGTCAACCCGATCCGCGATGTGTCGAACTCTAGCGCCAGGAAGACAGCACACTGTTCGGCGATCACGGTCTTTGTGACAGATTTCCCTATCTGTTCCCCTAATAATGGAGTCGCCCACTACCAGCACCTGTCTGGCCTGCCCTGCTCTCCTGGTTCCCTGCTTACTGGAGCTGACATTCCCCTGACTGGCAGAGGAAGTGTCCGGCTGCAGCAGTGCCGTCCCCGGACTGACATCCCCCTCATCTGCCAAACGTGCAAACTTGTTGGGGTGTGTAAGATCAGGGCTAGCCTCCCTGGCACTCTTCCCTCTACCCCGCTTTCTAACTGTTACCCAGCTAGCTACCTCACTTTCCTCAGCCTCCTCTCTGTCACCCTCCCCCTCATCTACCCCAAAGAGTGCTTGCTCGGTGAGAAGCAAACTCTTTTGCAAATTATCAATGCCCGTTTAGAGACTCTGTTGCAACTTGCCCGTTTAGAGACTCGATTTGCGATTCCAAATGGGTTATTTGCTCACATCTAGAACAAAGATATGCACCCTGGAACTGCAGTTCCAGGACTGTATACATCATGCAAGATGTGCATTGGACTGCGTTGTAAATTGTGCAACACATACTAAATGGGGATTACAACAGTAAAAAAGTAAAACAGTATATATGATTTAGATTTAGACCCTGTCTGCTGTAGTTGAAGGGCTACGTAAAATTAAGCCAACAACACACAAGGAAATTATATCCAATCTTAGTTTCCAAACTCCTTTCCTTAAACTCCTTGTTTTTTAACTCCACTTATAAGAAGCCCACTTAGTAGAGCAAGCCTCAGGAAGAGCAGGCTCTAGAGAGTTTTAGTGGGTCAATTTATAGCACCTGGTTGCCCAGGGCACTCCCCTTAATTAAGCAGAGAAAAAAAAAAAAGTTTTAAATGGCAGTACTAGAATACAAACACTTAACTTTCAATGATCTCTGCTGCAATCCACACTCAGCCACCTGAAATCACTCCCACAAAACCACACACAGCACTAGAACTCCTTGTTTTTTAACTCCACTTAATAAGAAGCCCACTTAGTAGAGCAAGCCTCAGGAAGAGCAGGCTCTAGAGAGTTTTAGTGGGTCGATTTATAGCACCTGGTTGCCCAGGGCACTCCCCTCAATTAAGCAGAGAAAAAAAAAAAAGTTTTAAATGGCAGTACTAGAATACAAACACTTAACTTTCAATGATCTCTGCTGCAATCCACACTCAGCCACCTGAAATCACTCCCACAAAACCACACACAGCACTAGAACTCCTTGTTTTTTAACTCCACTTAATAAGAAGCCCACTTAGTAGAGCAAGCCTCAGGAAGAGCAGGCTCTAGAGAGTTTTAGTGGGTCAATTTATAGCACCTGGTTGCCCAGGGCACTCCCCTTAATTAAGCAGAGAAAAAAAAAAGTTTTAAATGGCAGTACTAGAATACAAACACTTAACTTTCAATGATCTCTGCTGCAATCCACACTCAGCCACCTGCAATCACTCCCACAAAACCACACACAGCACTAGAACTCCTTGTTTTTTAACTCCACTTAATAAGAAGCCCACTTAGTAGAGCAAGCCTCAGGAAAAGCAGGCTATAGAGAGTTTTAGTGGGTCAATTTATAGCACCTGGTTGCCCAGGGCACTCCCCTTAATTAAGCAGAGAAAAAAAAAAAAAGTTTTAAATGGCAGTACTAGAATACAAACACTTAACTTTCAATGATCTCTGCTGCAATCCACACTCAGCCACCTGCAATCACTCCCACAAAACCACACACAGCACTAGAACTCCTTGTTTTTTTAACTCCACTTAATAAGAAGCCCACTTAGTAGAGCAAGCCTCAGGAAGAGCAGGCTCTAGAGAGTTTTAGTGGGTCAATTTATAGCACCTGGTTGCCCAGGGCACTCCCCTTAATTAAGCAGAGAAAAAAAAAAAAAAAGTTTTAAATGGCAGTACTAAAATACAAACACTTAACTTTCAATGATCTCTGCTGCAATCCACACTCAGCCACCTGAAATCACTCCCACAAAACCACACACAGCACTAGAACTCCTTGTTTTTTAACTCCACTTAATAAGAAGTCCACTTAGTAGAGCAAGCCCCAGGAAGAGCAGGCTCTAGAGAGTTTTAGTGGGTCAATTTATAGCACCTGGTTGCCCAGGGCACTCCCCTTAATTAAGCAGAGAAAAAAAAAAAAGTTTTAAATGGCAGTACTAGAATACAAACACTTAACTTTCAATGATCTCTGCTGCAATCCACACTCAGCCACCTGCAATCACTCCCACAAAACCACACACAGCACTAGAACTCCTTGTTTTTTAACTCCACTTAATAAGAAGCCCACTTAGTAGAGCAAGCCTCAGGAAGAGCAGGCTCTAGAGAGTTTTAGTGGGTCAATTTATAGCACCTGGTTGCCCAGGGCACTCCCCTGTCATTTCCGTCAAAACTTTACTTTCTTTTTTAATAAAAGTAACTTAAAGTCAAAATTTGCTAGGGGTATGCATAATTATGGGCAGCACTGTATATACAGTATATATATATATATATATATATATATATATATATATAGTCAACCTTTATATTCTTGTTTTATGCTTGGGATTCTATTGTAGCATTAGATAAACACATCTAATTATTCAAGGAGTCAAGATATATAAAAACAATTTTAGACATATAATGCACACATCAAGTAAATTATTCACTCAAGAAAATAAAACCGTTTGTTCTATACTCAAAGACAAATACATGACCTTTAATGTTTAATCTAGATATGTGTGAACTTTACAACTGAAAAATACACTTTAACAAGAAGCTTAACAGAGAAATGTCAGTTGAGAATATTAGCAGATTATCAGTGATTTTTAGTGACATTCATTAACATATGGTGATTTGATTTGAAATATCTGCTATCTATTTATTACCCAAAATATCATTGTGTGCCATTGGTGTTTATGGCAGATCATGCACCGCACTTCCTAAAAATTAGGTGATATATGATATATTTTATTAGAAGTAGAGTTGAGCGAACCCGAACTGCAAACCTGGACTTTTTTCACAGAATTTCGGGTTTGGTGTTCCAGTGATTTTATTATTTTCCGTTATAACATGGTTATGAAGGAAAATAATAGCATTCTTAAAACAGAATGCTAAATAAAATGTCTATTAAGGGGTTAAAAATAAAAAATAAAACTCACCTGCATCCACCAGGTATCTTCTTTTCTTTAGGACCTGCAAAAGGACATAACCATGTTATAACAGAAAATAATAAAGTCAAGTGTAGGTCCCCATTGACTTAAATGGGGTCCGGGTTCGGTGTAAAGTTCAGGTCCCGAACCTGAACTTTGACCTGAAGTTCGGCCTAACCCTGCAAACCTGAACTTCCACAGTTTTGTTCAACCCTAATTAGAAGTTGTTTATCCCAGCAGATCATATAAATCAATTATAACTCAATGTAGACAATATACTGGAAGTAATACATTTACTTTGATCATTTTAACCACCTTTGCAGACCACCAAATGTGTATTTACTGTTGTCATGTTAATTATCCTATACAAATATACTGCACTTTTCATATTATTTTACTCAGTGTTTCAATATAAAGTCATATGCACATAGCAGTGACTCAACAACAGACTGTACAAAGTTACATAACTGTAATATTGCACAAATAAAAGTCTAACAAGTTTTTTTTTCTGTTAAAATCATTTGGAAACCTAGTGAAAATAAAACATGGCATGTCATTAGAAGCAGTATTACAGAGGTATTCTCTCCTATAAGAATTGTTTCTTGGAGGAAAATATCCCTAATATAATGCTAAATAGGCGGCATTATGTGGCAACACAAAGGGCCTACAACTATGTAGTATGCTGCCATATGGAAACCACGTGTCTGTACACACACCCCAATCATTGTAGGCATTACTGTATTACTGTATTGAAATATTTGAAACATAGTCCTTAATATATTAATCATTATGTAAAGTAAAATGACAAAATGTTCACATAATACATTTGAATAATGCCCTAGCCATAAATTGACCTCTCCCCCACCCCCCCCCCCTCAGTCATTTAATGACCAGGAGCTTCTTCTCACTATAGCACAACCAAACACATCATTTCAGTAGCAACAAAATAATTAGCTACAATTCAAAACTTGAAACTATTTCTTACAAACATGCAATAAATTGAAAAAACCCTAAATGTATTTTAAACTGGAAAGTCATGCTGATAATGCTGGTATGCTTTTGCGACTTTAATATAGTTGCTGATCTACAGTGAGAAACAGAAGTATTTGAACACCCTGCGATTTCGCAAGTTCTCCCACTTAGAAATCATGGAGGGGTCTGAAATTCAAATTGTAGGTGCTTTCCCACTCTGAGAGACAGATGGAAAAAAACATTGTATGATTTTTTAAGAAATATTTGTCTTGCACTAATGAACATAAGTATTTGAACACCTGAGAAAATCAGTGTTAATATTTGGTACAGAAGCCTTTGTTTGCAATTACAGAGGTCAATCGTTTCCTGTAGTTCTTGACCAGATTTGCACACACTGCAACAGGGATTTTGGCCCACTCCTCGACACAGATCCCCTCTAGATCTGTCAGGTTTCGGGGCTGTCGCTGAGCAACACAGAGTTTCAGCTCCCTCCAAATATGTTCTATTGGAATTAGGTCTGGAAACTGGCTAGGCCACTCCAGAACCTTGATATGATTCTTACAGAGCCACTACTTGGTTATCCCAGCAGTGTGCTTTGGGTCATTGTCATGTTGGAAGACCCAGCCACGACCCATCTATAATGCTCTGACTGAGGGAAGGAGGTTGTTGCTCAAAATCTCGCAATAAATGGCTCCATTCATCCTCTCCTTAATACAGTGCAATCGTCCTGTCCCCTTTGCAGAAAATCACCCCCAAAGCATGATGTTACCACCCCCATGCTTCACAGTAGGGATGGTGTTCTTGGGATGCAACTCATCCTTCTTTTTACTCCAAAAACGACGAATGAAGTTTAGACCAAAAGGTTCTACTTTGGTCTCATCTGACCACATGACTCTCTCCCATGCCTCTTCTGGATCATCCAGATGTCATTGGCAAACTTCAGATGGGCCTGGACATGTGATCACTTGAGCAGGGGAACCTTCGGTGTAATGCATGATTTGAAACTATGACTGCTTAGTGTTCTACCAAGAGTGACCTTTGAAACTGTGGCCCCAGCTCTCTTCTTGTCATTGACCAGCTCCTCCCTTGTAGTTATGGGCTGATTCCTCACCTTTTTTATCATTAGTGATACACCACAAGGCGAGATCTTGCATGGAGACCCAGTGCGAAGGAGACTGAGAGTCATCTTTAGCCTCTTCCATTTTCTAACAATTGCTCCAACAGTTGATCTATTTTCACCAAGCTGCTTGGCAATTGCCCCGTAGCCCTTTCCAGCCTTGTGGAGGTCCACAATTTTGTCTCTGGTGTCTTTTGACAGCTCTTTGGTCTTGCCCATGGTAGTAGCTGGTGTCTGACTGACTGTGTGGGGGACAGGTGTCTTTAAAGAGCTCAGACAGGTGCTACTAAGTTAGATTAATGAGTGGAGTAGAGGTGGACTTTGTAAGGGCACATTAACAGATCAGAACAGAGCCAGAATTCTTGCTGTTTCTCAGGTGTTCAAATACTTATGTTCAGCAGTGCAAGACAAATAAATTCTTTAAAAATCAGACTGTGATTTCCAGATTTTTTAAAAAAAAATTATGTCTCTCAGAGTGGGAATGCACCTACAATGTGAATTTCAAACCCCTTCATGATTTCTAAGTGGGAAAACTTGCAAAATTGAAGGGTGTTCAAATACTTCTGTTCCTCACTGTAACTAGCAATATATAATAAACCCTACATGGGTATAATGGAAGTCAATGGGAGACAACCAGGCACCCCCTGCTCTGAAGAGGGGAGGGTGCCTGGTTCATTGGAAAAGGTCAGAAAGTGACAGAAGCACCACCAAAATGGATTGGGAACACCATGGGGATGATGTCTGGATGCATCTTGGACTCCCAGGTCGCTGCTAGGAACCATGTTGTTCAAGTTGTACACCACTTTTACAGACTGACAAAAATATGCACAAAACCCCCCCAAAAATCTATTTTACAGGAAAAATTGTTAGAAAACATTATTTCCTGTATATTCAATTGTATATAATGTGCAAGTGCTGCAATAAAATTACAAGCAAGAGGCACTCCGAAACAGCCTGTATATCACATAAAGGAAGGCGTCATACACATTGTGGTACAATTGTTCAGATAGTGGGACTTCTACACTGATAAAGCCTATGGACTAAGTGAAAGGTCTGCCAAAAATTACAAGGAAACGGCACTCCAAAACACCCTTTGTTACACATAAAGGAGGGCATCATACACACCCTTGAAAAATTATGATTGATGGCCTGCTGGTGACCCTCAAAAACATTTGCAGCAAGGGCCTGCTGATCTGACCATCTAAAACCTTAGGGGCGAGGGCCTGCTGCTGCATTTTGATGTTCTTTTCTGCACCTAACATAATGCTCATGGGTAATGGGGAATCATAGAAACATAGACTGTGTCAGCAGATAAGAACCATTTAGGCCATCTAGTCTGCCCAATATACTGAATACTATGAATAGAAACCGAATACTATGAATAGCTCCTGGCCCTATCTTATATGAAGGATGGCCTTATGCCTATCCCATGCATGCTTAAACTCCTTCACTGTATTTGCAGCTACCACTTCTGCAGGAAGGCTATTCCATGCATCCACTACTCTCTCAGTAAAGTAATACTTCCTGATATTACTTTTAAACCTTTGCCCCTCTAATTTAAAACTATGTCCTCTTGTAGCAGTCTTTCTTCTTTTAAATATTCTCTCTCAAAAAAATCAATAAGATTAGTTTGACATGATCTCCCTGAAGTAAACCCATGCTGTTTTTCATCTTTCAATCCATGGGATTTTAGATGTTCCACAATCCTCTTCTTAAGTATGGTTTCAATTAATTTCCCCACTAGTAATGTCAGGCTTACTGGCCTATAGTTGCCCGATTCCTCCCTACTACCTTTCTTGTGAATGGGCACAACATTTGCTAATTTCCAATTTTTTGGGACAACTCCTGTTACCAGTGATTAGTTAAAGTATAACTGTCACCTTTTTTTTTGAGTATTGGATTGTGGTGATTAATATCTCCTTGGTGGCCCTATTTCAACTTTTCACTGTGTACTCAATTGCCCCTTAATTCCACAGTTTAGTTCCCTGTACTGCTTATTTTTACCTGTGCTTAAAATCAGGTTGCTATGCAGGTCCATCCTCTGTGTTGAAGGACGGAGGACGCAGAAGCACGCTGCGTGCAAGGTCACATTACTGACAGCCAGGGACTGTAAGTAAATGATTAAAGCCAGGTCCTCCCCAGCAGCTGATAACAGTGCCTGGGCTGTGTGCACTTCTCCCTGTCCCTGCGCTTGGCAGACGCTCCCTCATTCAGCAGACTGGAACAATGCAGAGCTGAATCAGCGCAGAGCAGGGAAGGGAGATCTTTGTGCTGCAGGAGATTAACCCTTTAGGGGGAGGGCTCTAGTTACTGACACTTTTGGGTGGCTATTGTTACTGGGTAGTGAGGGCAGGCAGGATTAGCCTCAGGGTGAGGGCAGTGGCGGCCATCTTAACTGAATAGTGAAATTGCTGTTTTATGCAGACTGGTTGCTAAGGGCTGAATCTTATTAAATATGGGGTAAGTCAGTCTAATAGTAACTGATTCTGGAATATCATGCTATTAGTAACTACATATATGAAAATTGAAATTAGGGTCTAAGTGTGACAGTTATCCTTTAAATAAATCAGTTTGTTGCTGGATAGGGAGCTTGAAAAAGGGATACCACATCCAAGGGAGGTCAATAGCTGAAATCTGATTGGGTGGAGATGGTGGGTCAAGTTATTAAAGCAGACAAATCTACGGAAGGCAGCAGGCACGCGACAATTACCCACTCCCGACTCTGGGAGGTAGTGACAATAAATAACAATACTGGACTCTTAAGATGCTCTGTTATTGGAATGAGTAATAAAAAATTACAGGGAATGTCACTGCGGTATTTTGGATAACATTATACAGGAGAGGCCCTACTGACGCTTTGTTGACTCTAGATAACTTCTGCCTGATCGCACATCCCTGTGATATCCACGATCCATTTGGATATCATACCTACTAACTTTTGATGTTCGTATATGTGCATACCATGGTGATTACCGATAACGGGGAATCATAATTCAATTTCGGAGAGGGAGTCTGATAAACTGCTACGGCTACTATTTCAAAGCAAGGCAGCATGAGTTGCGGACCTGCATGTGAGCTGACCCTGTAAAAGACTTAAGTCGCAGGCCTGCATGTGAGCTGAGGTGGAACCGACAAACCCAACTTGAATTTGATGGCTGCATTAATCTGCAGGTGATGGTGATACAGCTCCGCAGATTGTTTCCATCTGCATATTTCTAAGCAATCAGTGGCCTTAGTCTTTTATCCAGACTCAGTCATTGTAGCCTCATCATGCTGCCATCTCCACACCATATCACCTTGCCACTAATTTTTATCACCATGCTTCTGCTGATGCTGCTTAAAAGGCCTTAAACTGATCACCAGGCCCACAATTAAATTAAGGTTTTGGAATAGATAAACCCAACTTTTTGAATGGGGCTGCATCCCACAGTAATTTTTTAGCGAACCCTTCCTTTCATGCTGCCCCCATTCCTGTGGCTAGTAAAGCTTGCTCGCTCAGACCAGTGCCAGCTGCTGTTCCATCAGTTTTAAACACTGTCACTGTATTTAATACTGTCACTGTATCTAATTTCATTGTGTAATACAGTTGAGGAGGCCCTGACCAAATCCTTTAGTTCTCCTCCTCCTGGATGGGCCCCTTCTGGATCAGGGCCCCAAAGCTGCAGCTTCCCCTGCTTCCCATATAGCTACGGCCCTGGTCTGCGTTAATCTGCAGATGACAGTGATACAGCTCCACAGATCTTTTCCATCTGCATCTTTCTAAGCAATCTGTGGCCTCAGTCTTTTATCCAGACTCAGTCATTGTGCCACTATGTGGCCTCCTCATGCTGCCATCTCCACACCACGTCATCATTGTATCACCATGCTGCTGCTTAAAAGGCCTTAAACTGATCACCAGGCCCACAATCTAATTAAGGTGTTATGCACAAAGCCAAAGTAAAAAATTAATTTTATAGGAAAAATTGATTGAGAACATTCCTTCCTGTATATTTACTTGTATATAAATTGCAAGTCCTGCCAAAAATTACAATGAAGAGGCATTCCGATACAACCTGTATATCACATAAAGGAAGGCCTCATTCACATTGAGTTGCGGGCCTACAGGTGAGATGACCAAGTAAAAGATTTAAGGTGCAGGCCTGCTGCTGAGCTGACCCTCTAAAACATTATATGCGATGGCCTGCTGCTGAGCTGACCCTCTAAAACATTATGGGCGAGGGCCTGCTGCCAAACTGACCCTCTAAAACATTATGGGCAAGGGCCTGCTGCTGAGCTGACCCTCTAAAACATTAGGGTGGAGGGCCTTCTGCTGAGCTGACGCTCTAAAACATTATGGGTGAGGGCCTGCTGCTGCTGACTGACCCTCTAAAACATTGTGGGCGAGGGCCTGCTGCTGAGCTGACCCTCTAAAACATTATGGGCGAGGGCCTGCTGCTGAGCTGACCCTCTAAAACATTAGGAGCGAGGATCAGCTGCTGAGCTGACCCTATAAAACATTATATGCGATGGCCTGCTGCTGAGCTGACCCTCTAAAACATTATGGGACAGGGCGTGTTGCTGAGCTGACCCTCTAAAGCAATAGGGACGAGGGTCTGCTGCTGAGCTGACGCTCTGAAACATTATATGCGATGGCCTTCTGCTGAGCTGACGCTCTAAAACATTATGGGTAAGGGCCTGCTGCTGCTGACTGACCCTCTAAAACATTAGAGGCAAGGGCCTTCTGCTGAGCTGACGCTCTAAAACATTATGGGTGAGGGCCTGCTGCTGCTGACTGACCCTCTAAAACATTAGGGGCGAGGATCAGCTGCTGAGCTGACCCTCTAAAACATTATGGGAGAGGGGGCGAGCTGCTGAGGCTGAGCTGACCCTCTAAAACATTAAGGGCGAGGGACTGCAGTTGAGATGACCCTATGAAAAAAATTACAGTGGAGGGAATATAGTCAATTTGGATGAGGAGGAGGATGATAAAGCAAGATTCAACCATATACTCTTTTTTTTTTTTGGGGGGGGGGGAGGGGCATTGGAATATACTACAGTAGATTGAGTACATTATAAATGATAGATTGAAATTGCCTTTATGTTCATCATCAGCTCAGCTCTCCTTTGGTGGAGTTGAGAAGTCAGGGGCAACCCAGGCCTTGTTCATTTTTATCTGAGTCAACCTGTCAGCATTGCTAGTGGACAAACGGATATGCTTATCTGTTATAATGCCACCAGCAGCACTAAATACACGCTCAGACAAAACGCTGGCAGCAGGGCAGGCCAGCAACTCCAAGGCTGTACGCCTCTGCGCAAGTTCGTGCCATGTGTCCAACTTGAAAACCCAGTAGTTGTAAGGCACTGAGGGATCATTTAGGACACTGACACGGTCTGCTATGTATTCCTTCACCATCTTCCAAAACTTTTCCCTCCTTGTACACCTAGGCCGCGCTTCAGGGTGAGATTGCTGGTGGGGTGTCATGAAAGTGTCCCATGCCTTGGAGAGTGTTGCCCTGCCTTTGTTTGAACTGCTGTGTATTCCCCTTGTCTCCCTTCCTTGGTTGCTTAAGGAAGTACGTACTCTGCCACCAGCGTTGTCAGATGGAACATTTTGGAGCAATTTTCAACAAGGATCTTCTGGTATTGCACCATTTTGCTCGTCCTCTCCACCAGAGGAATAAGAGATGATAAGTTATCTTTGTAGCTGGGGGTCGAGAAGGGTGAACACCCAGTAATCTGTGTTCTTTAAAATGTGTATAACGCAAGGGTCGCTGGAAAGGCAGCCTAACATGAAGTCAGCCATGTGTGCCAGAGTACCAACAGGCAAGACATCGATGTCAACATCAGGATGACTGTCCATCTCCTCATCCTCCTCCTTCTCCTCTTCTGCCCATCCACGCTGAACAGATAGAATTAAAATTCCATGGGTACAACCCTCTGTAGCAGAGGTAACTGTCTCCAGCTCCTTCTCCTCGTCATGGTCCAATTTGCGCTGAGAACATGAATTGAGGGTGGGCTGGCTATCATGCTGTGTAATGTTCTCCCCCATTTCCTTGTTTGCCACATTCAGAGCATCATCTTTAATTCTGAGCAACTATCATTTGAGTAGACACAACAGTGGGATGGTTACGTTGATAACAGCGTTATCCCCACTAACCATCTGTGTGGATTCATCAAAGTTTTTTAAAACCTCACAGAGGTCTGATATCAATGCCCACTCCTCGCTTGTGAATAGCGGCAGTTGACTCGAAAGGTAATGACCATGTTGCAGCTGGTATTCCACAACTGCCATCTGCTGCTCACAAAGCCTGGCCAACATATGGAACGTAAAGTTCCAGTGTGTGCTCTTGTCGCACAACAGTCAGTGAGCTGGGAAACCGCAAGCGCTGCTGCAGCATTGACAGACCGGCTGAAGCTGTGGACAACTTGCGGAAATGGGCACACACATGGTGCACCTTCAATAGTAGCTCTGGCAAATTGGGGTAGGTTTTGATAAACCGCTGAACCACTAAGTTAAAGACGTCGGCTAGGCATAGGATGTGTGTCAGGTTGCCGAGCTCCAAAGCCGCCACCAAGTTACGGCCATTGTCAGACACAACCATGACTGGTTGTAGGTCTTCAAGTGTGCTTGGCGCGAGGGCCAAATGTAATAGTGGTGCTGGATAGAGCTCCTCGGAATATCCGAGTGTGGGATCACTAGTTTGGCAAGCCTCTCCATGGTGGGAGGAAGAATGATCAGAGAGAGTATTCGGTTGATCAAACTCTTGGCTTCAGAGACTGGTCTTGGTGAGAGAGAGGGTGGTGCTTAACCGATTGGAAGCATTATCTTCAGCAATCCAACCCACCAACTGTTCGCACTGGTCCGACTTAAACAGTGTTGTCCTGCGCCGCTCAGCTAGGTTAGACATGAAGCTGGGTATAGTGGATGTTTTATTTTTTTCTGGTCCACTGGCAGCAGGTACAGTTTAATTGTAGCGCTCACCCTCTTCATTTTAATTGTTTTGTCACTAGATGTGACGCAGAAATTGTTTTCTGATGCAGAAAAGTATATGTCACAGAAACACACAGAATATGGACACTAGATTAGGCCCAGATATTAGGATTTAAAGATGGCCTTGCGGTTTGCCCGGCGGTCAGTTTGCGGCAAACTTTGCGCATTCGCGATTCGCCAAACATGCGAACAGATGGAGATATCTGCCATATTCTTTTACATTGTGAAGAAATTTGACCTATGACACATCCATCAGCTGGTACAGGACAGCAAATTGGGACGTTTCAGACCATTAACATACCCCCTACCTTATAAATAGACCCGATCTGGCCGCCATTTTACATTCGTCTTTTGTCAGTGTAGGGAAAGGTTGCTGTGTGGAGCAGGGACAGACTGTTAGGGACAAAAACGCTATCAAATAGATCCACAAAAGTCCTTAAGGACCGGTATAGGTTTACTATTGATAGGTGTGATATACTGAGAGGTGTAATACACTTATAATATACTTTCTAACATAGAAAGCATATTGTAGTAGATTTGTATTGTGCAGCAGTGGTTAGGGGTTCTGCAGCGATACTGCAGCTACACAGAGTGACAAAAGCAATTAGAAAAAATAATTATAACTGGTGTGATATACCAGTCGCCCCCCAAAAAAACGGATAGATTATGGGGAAAAAGTAGTGTTTTATGTATTCCCTATATCTGGCCCCAACAACCACCCAATGTTGTTGGGGCCAGATAACACAATTCACGGATTGCACTGTTGACAGCAAAAATGTGATATTTCGATGTTGTGCATAAATACATGCTGCAGACACAGTTCTGTGATGTCACAACAATACTTACTGCACCAATGTGAGTAACATCTACTTAGACCTGTTAAAATGTGTAGTTGAATATCATATGATTTAAAAAATCGCATGATAATGCGCTTTTCATAATGGCGATTAAAAAAAAAAATATCTACAACTTTGTACGTTCAAACTTGTGACATGTAAAATAAAGTGCTGGAATGTCACATTATTTACGGAGATCAGGCGTTCTGTCTCTTTGGTGTCAAATATGCTGTTAGTATTAATAGACATTTTCTCCAATTGCCTCAAACTTCAGGTAGTTTGAAAACTGTGCCACACCTCTTTCTCAGTCTCACATGCGCTGTAAAGCAATTTTTACATTGTGATTCTCGCAGTAAGAAAATACTAATCGAATATAGCGAGTCAAATACAATGTAATTATTATTAAGTGACACTGATTTGGTGTTATTACTCATCGATATGATTATGTGCTGGAAGCCAATCTTTAAAATCTTAGTTAAATTCGACTCTGCCTTTATTGCATGCGCATTAAAGCAATGTTCACGATTTTAAAGCGAATTCACGAATATTTGATGAATATTCGCCCATATAATTGCGAAATATCGCAAATTTGAATATAGCCCCTGCCGCTCATCACTAGCTACTAAATCCCAGGCACTTCCTCTTAATATTACCCCTCAACATCTCAAACTCTTAGGCCCCTTTCACATGGGCGAGTATTCCGCACGGGTGCGATGCGTGAGTTGAACGCATTGCACCCGCACTGAATCCGGACCCATTCATTTCTACGGGGCTGTTCACATGAGCGGTGATTTTTCACTTATGTGTTGCGTGAAAATCGCAGCATTTTCTATATTCTGCGTTTTTCACGTAACGCAGGCCCCATAGAAATGAATGGGGTTGCGTGAAAATCGCAAGCATCCGCACGCAAGTGCGGATGCAGTGCGATTTTCACGCATGGGTTCTAGATGACAGTCTATTCACTTATAACCTGGTTATAAGGGAAAATAATAGCATTCTGAATACAGAATGCATAGTATAATAGTGCTGGAGGGGTTAAAAAAATAAAAAGTTAACTCACCTTCTCCTCTTGATCGCGTAGTTCCCGGTCCCTTCTTTACTAGCTGTGGGCTAAAGGACCTATGGTGATGTAAGATCACATGCTCCATCACCACGGTGATGGACCATGTGATAGGAGCATGTGATCTGACGTCACCACAGGTCATTTAACCCACAGCTCATCATTAAAGAAGTAAAGAGACCGGGAACTACGCGATCAAGAGGAGAAGGTGAGTTAACTTTTTTATTTTTTTAACCCCTCCAGCACTATTATACTATGCATTCTGTATTCAGAATGCTATTATTTTCCCTTATAACCATGTTATAAGGGAAAATAATACAATCTTCAGAACATCAATCCCAAGCCCGAACTTCTGTGAAGAAGTTCGGGTTTGGGTACCAAACATGCGTGATTTTTCTCACGCGAGTGCAAAACGCATTACAATGTTTTGCACTCGCGCAGAAAAATTGTGCATGTTCCCGCAACGCACCCACCTCTTTCTTATCTGGGCCAAAAATATGACGCCCGTGTGAAAGAGGCCTTAATGTCATCTTTCAAATGAGACAAGCAAAACCTTGCATATCATCTGCAATATTACAAAAGGCCAAATCTCGAGGGGGTCTAGGGCTTCACAATATATATGACTATTTTTTAGCCTCGCAAATAGTCCAGTTGAGAGACTGGTGGTTGGAGTACCATTCCAAACACTGGGTCCACTGTCGGAATATTTATGCTGTCTCCCATTTACAGTCTATATTATTTATGTAAATAAATTAGAATCTTTAATGAAGGAGATTCTAATCTATTATTATAAATACCAAACTAAAATGAGCTTGTGATCTGCGCTGTTAGACGACAAAAAAAGAAGGCTGTGATAAATCAAAATATATATTTATTAAATAGCAATAATACAGTGCAAATTACTATATATATAAGAAAATTGGTGACAAGTGTTAGGCAATTGTAAATTGCCGTGTTTGTGAGAGGGGAGGCGGGGCCCTACAGCCTATTTATACCTGCAGGCACACAGCCACAGGTGCGGTACGTCGACGTTACAGACACTTCTGGTTCGGCTGGGTTACCATCAGGTTCTGTGTGCACTACTGGTGGTTCGGCGTGTTTCCACAGCAGGTGCTGCTACAACTGGTAGAACGAAGGCTGCTGCTTGCTGGTAGCCTGGGACGCGTTACGATCATAGCTGTTATCCGGAGAGGAGGGGTGGCGGTGCTTACTTTCAGTTTCATTCCTGTCTAGAGCGGCGCACACTGGGCTCACAGCCGGCGAGCTCGGCCCTTCCTAGTGCGTGTCGCAGCGGTCGGGGTGTGCGGGCGCCATCTGCTGGTCATTTTTTGCTGCTCAGCTCTGCAGCTTCGCCAGCACATCTAATTGCTGCTCATTTTTCTTTTTTGATTGGATTTTTTTTTTTTGGGTTGGTTATCATAGGGGGGTTACTTGACTACTACTTTCACATAGTAAGTTGATTTTCCTTCATTTCAGTAGTACAGTCAGCTACACTAGGTGTGCGCTGCAGTCTTATCGTTATCTTGTCTACCTGTATTCAAAGGTAGGCATGGTAGGGGTCTTGTTTGTCATACTATTTACGCATGCTGCTGGGCAGGGGGTTAGACTGTGTTTTATCACGGGTGCGCCATTTTTCCACCTCTTCCACAGGCACTAGATTGCCTGTTGGCGCTTCTAGTAGTTCTACTGTTCACGTATGGGGCTAGTTAGTACCTGCAGTCGGGCCCACTGTCATGGCATTTCCATTAAAGTATATGTAATAAAAAAAATTGTGGTGCGTTAAAAAAAAGAAGAAAAATGTGTTTAAAAAAAAAAGTTATTTAAAAAAAAGTAACAATTATTTTTTTCTTTTTATATGCAAGGTCTGTCACGACTACCTACAGGCTTGGTTTTAAGTCCTGCTATGACTACAGGCAATGGGGCAATGTCTGTCATGACTACAGACTCGATTTCAAGTCCTGTCACGACTATAGGCAATAGGGCAATGTCTGTCACGACTACAGACTCGATTTCAAGTCCTGTCACGACTACAGGCAAACGATGCAATGTCTGTCACGACTACAGACTCGATTTCAAGTCCTGTCATGACTACAGGCAACAATACAATGTCTGTCACGACTACAGACTCGATTACTAGTCCTGTCACGATTACAGGCAACAGGGCTATGTCTGTCACGACTACAGACTCGATTACTAGTCCTGTCACGATTACAGGCAACAAGGCTATGTCTGTCATGACTACAGACTCGATTACTAGACCTGTCACGATTACAGGCAACAGTACAATGTCTGTCATGACTACAGACTCAATGTGAAGTCCTGTCACGACTACAGTCAGCATTCCAATGTCTGACTCGACTACAGACTCGATTTGTAGTCCTGTCAACACTACAGGAGCAGCATTGATATGTCTGTCACATCTTCAGACTCTATTTCTAGTTCTGTCGCGACTACAGGCTCAGCATGGTAAGCTACCACAACTGTAGTTCTAGTTCACGGTCATTAGTCCTGTCACTGGATTTTACAACATTAATTTGTATGTATATTTACTGTGTATGTTTTAATGCTATATAAAGGAGGTATAGCCACCTAATTGTCCGAAAGAAAAGATAAAAATAAAAAATAAAAAAAGTTGGACCTCGACATAGGAGGTTTGACACGGAAGTGTTTAATGGAGGACTTAAATAGGTGCCGGTGATATGCTATGTAGAGCCCCTGACGAAGCCATTGGGCGAATCCCGGGTCGGGCGGACAGCGGACTGACTAATATTTTATGCTGATATCAAGTGCTTGTTTGTGAGTACAATAAATAGGTTTTCATTTAAAAGTACCGTGGATGCTGCACTATGTTGGTGTTTCTTTGAAGGTGCTGGAGTGTATGATAGTTCGCTGGGCAGCGTGGAGCGAGGAACAGGGCGTCTGCCTGTGATAAACAATTTTTTTCCTGTGTGCACAAGTGGCTACGTGTTTGCAGGGAGAAGCGCGGACCAGAACCCATTTTCTTCTATTAGTCCTGTCACATCTACAGGATCGGGGTATAGTGGTTCACGACTATAGTTGACGTGTATTTAGTCTCGGTTGTACGTGGCGGTTGTCTTCACATCATTCATACTAAGGTGTAGGTATATTGTTATTCAGGGTCTGCACGGTGCTTGTCAATTAGAGTGCTAGTTTAGTCTCTAGATTTATTTATCTCTTTTAGTAGAGATGTCTCAAGAGTTTCTCCCTGAGGGCTCATCCTCCTCTCGCGACAGTGGTGATCTGCAATCAGTACAAGGTGCTGTATCATTGTTGAGGTCCTAGACCTTCCCCTAATTGACTGCAGAATTAGTTAAAAGAGGAATCCGTTCTCAGCCTCAGCTAGAAAGGCAGTACTTTACCGTCTTCTCTACGGATTCGGCTGCATTAAGCCAGGAAGTGGTATCCATGAATACCATCCAGACTTCACTTACGCAGCTACGCGCTGTCATTTATACGATGACTTCTTCAATGTCTGACATTCAGGCTAGACTGGACATAGTCAGTACTGCTGCTTCGGGCTTGATGGGGCAGACACCGACACCAGTTTATGCTCCTGGTGACGCTAGATTGAATAGAAAGCTCAAAATTGCAGAGTTGGTGTTGGCCTTTAGCTTGTTTGGGGACGTGGGTTGTACGCTTAGCCCACTTAGGAGGGAGGACTTAGACTTCTATATGTTTTAAGTGGTAGACTTGGGATACAAATATGTTGGTACTGCATTCTACGACTATCGCAGCTCATTTTAGGCTTAGGCAGCAACTGCTCTTGCTCAGTGTCAGCATACCGTTGATTGGTCTATTATTGATACGGAGCTATTTTGTCGCCATTTTGTGGGACTTAAATCCCCAACCTGTACGCTTTGTAACTCCTGCGCCATACTGCTGGGTGGTGTTCTAATATTAACTACACAACAGAACCATTCCCAGTCTAGCGCTGTTCCGGGCCCGTCAGTTAGCAGGGTAGTATCCGGGGTGGATAAGTTGCGTCGCCCAATTAAAAAAATGTAGGTAAACCACAAATTTGTAACAATTTCAATTATTCTGCGTGCCACTACAGCCAGTGTAGATTGTTGCATTTGTGTGCTATTGCTTTAGGGCCCACCCCCAAGTTTCTTGCCCTCAAAAGGGTAATAATCCTGCATGACTAAGCGTGGTGAATGTGGAACTCCTTAGTTGTCACTTAGCCGCTCATCCAGACCCAGCTTGGGTACAGTTCGTGCTCAACGGCTTAGTTAACGGTTTTCATACAGGTATGCTCGCGCTCCCTCAATCTCCATACAAGTGCACGAGTCTTGTCACGCCTACAGGCACGATATTACGAAGTCAGTCACCACTACAGACACGAGGTTATGAGTCCTATCACGACTGCAGGCACAATATTAGTAAGTCTGTCACGACTACAGACATGAGGTTACGAGTCCTGTCACGACTACAGGCACGATCATAAGTCCTGTCCCGACATGTGCGAGATTATGAACCCTGTTACTATGACAGGTACAAGGCTAGTAAGCCGGTAATGGCCACATGCAGTGTGGTCTCAACGGTCCGGTTACGATTACAACATGCAATGCAGCAGCAATGTTGGTTCTGACAGGACTAATAGCTATGGTTATTAGTTGATTGGCACAGTATTGGCACGGTTTCAATATCCACGGCTACTGGCACGGTTTCAGTAGCTGGTCACATTACAGGCTTTAGGTAGCACGGGTTCTTTAAAACGGTCACGAGTAGGCCCAGGGTAAGGTCAGTTAAATATAAAACGAAGTAGAAAAAAAAAAAAAAGTGGCTGACATCCTTATGTAGGGTAGATCTGGTTCAAAACATATAATGTCATTTGTGAGTAGGTTTGTTTGGCTGTCTTTACAACATAATTTTCACTTCATTTGCACACATATTAGTGGGCAGTGTTATGTGGCAGCGGATGCTCTATTCCGGCTTAATCTTCAACTCGCTTTTGAGGTTTTCCAGGAGCAGATCGTTTGCCGACGCCAACTCCTCATCATTTCCAGTTGCTGATGGATTACTGGCACATATCGGTGTAGCCTGAAGCCTTACGGTTAAATCATTGTCCAGTAATACCCTTAGGACATATAAGACGGTCTGGCACTTGTTTAGTAAGTAAGCATACCTACCTGCCTGCGGCACAAGGGCCTATAACTTACCTACTCGCATTTGTTGCCTTTTGCCACTCTCATCTACATTTGGCCCATAGCACTATTAAACTGTACCTCGCTGGTATTCAACATTATTGGTATTGCCAGTATCCTGATCAACCGTCTCTGTTCTCAGTCCATCCCGTTAAGGTGTTATTGAAGGGTATTCAGAAGGAGTCTGTTAAGAAACGACCAACTCAGCAGCCTTTTCCGGCAGCATTGTTAGGTCTTTATCAGACATGTTGCAGAATAAACCATATGGTTGACATATCAGCTTACTAATTAAAACAGCCATGTACTTGGTTTCTATGGGTTCCTCAGGCCGGGTGAGTTTACCTTTGCCACTACATCTATAAATTACTTTCAGAAGAGTCAGTTGCGCTGCAGTAGCTCTTGCTATACCCTTACCTTAGAAGCTTGCAAGACGTCCCGGTTGGGGGAACCAATTGGGGTCTAGTATTTTACCTCCGGTAATAAGTGGCACACGTATTACATGAATGGTTGTAGTTTAGAGTCGGCTGTTTCCCTCTTGATTAGGTTGGGGGCCGCACCTTTGAATATTCAAACGTTCCTGTAGTTTATCCGCATATTGTTGGCCAATTCAGGAACTAACCTTTTGTTAATTGCAGGTCATTCATTTCGTATCGGAGCAGCTTCGGCTGCTTCTGAACATAGTGTACCGGTTCATTGTCATTTAAAAACTGGGCTGATGGAATTCTGCTCGCTATACTTGCTATGTTCCAGATCCTCACAGTGAACTGTCACTTGCCTTTCGTGTTTTGGTCATGTAATTATGTGTCATGGATATACATTTTGCTATATCTATGGTGTGTTATTTTTGGCCCCTTTAGGCTGCCCTTCTACAGCATAATCTTGCTGCTAGTAGGTTGAGTTAGGTAGGGTGTGTTCTTACACGAGCCGATCCGAGCACAAGTGTTAGCCGTGTTTGTGAGAGGGGAGGCGGGGCCCTACAGCTTATTTATACCTACAGGCACACAGATGCGGTACGTCGACGTTACATCCCTCCCAAAAAAAAAACTTTTTCTCAGGGCACTTCATATTAGGGTTGCCCCCTTTAGGCTGCCCTTCTACAGCAGTTCCGGAATAATCCTGCTGCCAGTAGGTTAAGTTAGGTAGGGTGTGCTCTTACATGAGCCGATCCGAGCACAAATTAAATTCAATCAATGATATGCAAAATATTAAGAAAGTCTAAATAATCTAGAGTATACAGTTGCAAGAAAAAGTATGTGAACCCTTTGGAATAATATGGATTTCTGCACAAATTGGTCATAAAATGTGATCTGATCTTCATCTAAGTCACAACAATAGACAATCACAGTCTGCTTAAACTAATAACACACACAAAGAATTAAATGTTACCATGTTTTTATTGAACACACCATGTAAACATTCACAGTGTAGTATGTGAACCCCTAGACTAATGACATCTTCAAGAGCTAATTGGAGTGAGGTGTCAGCTAACTGGAGTCCAATCAATGAGATGAGATTGGAGGTGTTGGTTACAGCTGCCCTGCCCTATAAAAAACACACACCAGTTCTGAGTTTGCTTCTCACAAGAAGCATTGCCTGATGTGAATGATGTCTCACACAAAAGAGCTCTCAGAAGACCTACAATTAAGAATTGTTGACTTGCATAAAGCTGGAAAGGGTTATAAAAGTATCTCCAAAAGCCTTGCTGTTCATCAGTCCATGGTAAGACAAATTGTCTATAAATGGAAAAAGTTCAGCACTTCTGCTACTCTCCCTAGGAGTGGCTGTCCTGTAAAGATGACTGCAAGAACACAGCACAGACTGCTCAATGAGGTGAAGAAGAATCCTAGAGTATCAGCTAAAGACTTACAAAAGTCTCTGGCATATGCTAACATCCCTATTAGTGATTCTACGATACGTAAAACACTAAACAAGAATGAATTTAATGGGAGGATACCACAGAGGAAGCCACTGCTGTCCCAAAAAATTGCTGCACATTTACAGTTTGCACAAGAGCACCTAGATGTTCCACAGCAATACTGCCCAAAAATTCTGTGGACAGATGAAACCAAAGTTGAGTTATTTGGAAGAAACACACAACACTATGTGTGGAGAAAAAGAGGCACAGCACACCAACATCAAAACCTCATCCCAACTGTGAATTATGGTGGTGGGGGCATCATGGTTTGGGCTGCTTTTCGGCATCAGGGACTGGACGGATTGATATCATCGAAGGAAAAATTAATTCTCAAGTTTTTCAAGACATTTTGCAGGAGAACTTAAGGCCATCTGTCCACCAGCTGAAGCTCAACAGAAGATGGGTGTTGCAACAGGACAACAACCGAAAGCATAGAAGTAAATCAACAACAGAATGGCTTAAACAGAAGAAAATACGCCTTCTGGAGTGGCCCAGTCAGAGTCCTGACCTCAACCCGATTGAGATCCTGTGGCATGACTTCAAGAAAGCTATTCACACCAGACACCCCAAGAATATTGCTGAACTGAAACAGTTCTGTAAAGTGGAATGGTCAAGAATTACTCCTGACCGTAGTGCACATCTGATCTGCAACTACAGGAAACATTTGGTTGAAGTTATTGCTGCCATAGGAGGTTCAACCAGTTATTAAATCCAAGGGTTCCGATACTTTTTCCACCTGCACTGTGAATGTTTACATGGTGTGTTCAATGAAAACATGGTAACATTTAATTATTTGTGTGTTATTAGTTTAAGCAGACTGTGATTGTCAATTGTTGTGACTTAGATGAAGATCAGATCCCATTTTATGATCAATTTGTGCAGTGATCCATATAATTCCAAAGGGTTCACATACTTTTTCTTGCAACTGTATATAGATATATATAATCTTAATTAATTATCCTATAAAATATAGGTAAGGTTATACTATACCCAAAATGTCAGCTAGCAGAAATCAATTTCAATGGTCCTTAGATGGCTGCCTCCAATGGCTGAAAAGGTGTTCAAGTGGCTGGATCTGATGGATCAAGATGTCTTCAGATGTTTTCTTCAAGATGACCATCCCAAGCTGATTCAAGAAGATCATCTCTCTGTCAGCCCATACCATCTTTTTATCCCATCTAAAATGTGACTGGTCTAGTTTAATCAACAACTAGTGACATCACTTTATAACTAATAGGACCTCCCCTAGTGATTATGCAATACATTCCTTAATTTTTTTTTATCCTAACACTAGGTGGCACTAAGGCTCCATATAAAAGTCTTTGGTAATTATATATAGTTCCTGTATATATTCTTTTAATATGAAGAAGGGATACGTTTTAACTAAGGTTTCATACAGACCTTGGAGAGACCAGAAAGAGACAATGAAGTGTATCTCTTGTCAAACATCTAGTCTCTTTATAAATCTCTGACTAAACCTAATTCATTCCAAACACACACACGACTTGTGGTCATTGTTTGGTAAAAATACAGGGTTTGTTTCTGATCACCTGTGTTTCCTTTCTGGGAGACATTATGAAATTCCATAGGAATTTCTACCTCAAATCTAACATTAAAATTAATGTATCTATAATTACCACACTCTTAGTTATATAAAACACACATATTTAAAATGATGATATAAAAATAAAAATCCACTCATACATTGATTAATATAAAAACCCCAAATAAAATTAGAGTCTCTTTCTATCCATTTCAACTAACCTAAACCCCACACATTTCTACTTCAGTGTTTTATCTGGGTAAATACATTTTATTAGACCTGTCTAGATGTCTTCTCACACAAGAGCAGACTATGCAAACCCTCCTAAGTTTTATAAACAAAAGTCTTTACACAAGTCTAATCTGAGTTAGTTATTCTAACAAGAGTTTGAACTTCTAGTAGCCTCTTGAATAAGATAAAATCAGACAAAATGGCTTCTCTTAATGTTCCCATTCATATACCTGTATAGGCCTTATATGATGGACTCTTTTTATACTCAAAAGTTCTGACACCATGTAGAATCCACCATAACTCCTCTCCTTCACATAGCCTTAAATCCTTCCTGATAGCATCTCTCCACTCTTCATTTCAGAGCCCTCAAACACCTTTCCTGGTATTTACAGCCCTAGCGAACTGGTCCCAATTCCATAAAAATAGACCCAACTCCCTAGTATCCCTTACTCATCTTGCCCCTATGCCAGTGCTCGATTATCTCATTCCTGGCTTGGCTGTTGAATCCTGGAGGAATTGTGGAATAGACACATTATCCAAATTTTTTGAGGCAGGGCAAATAATTACCTTTGAACACTTACCCCATACTTTCAAATACCCAGTGCTGACTTTTATAAATATCTCTACATTACAAACCTCCCCCATACCAAAGAAGCACGCTTTTTCATATCCTTTGGTCATGCCCACTTCTCCAGGGAAGCTTTGGACCTGCTGGGTTACCAGCTGACTCCCTCACCTTTAATGGCTTTACTTTTCATAGATTTAGATGCCATCCCATATAACTTTATAGTCATAGGTCATCTCTTTCTAACAATTAAACTAGCCATTGCCCAAAATTGGAAAAGTTCAAAAATCCCTTGCTTTTCAGAAGTTCTTCTAAAACTGAATACCACTTATATCTATGAAAGAACTCTATCCATGGCTAACCATTCCTCTTCCAGCTTTGTAGAGATGTGGAATTCCTGGACAGAGTCAAAACTGGCCATAAAGATTTCTTGATCCATATACATGCTTATTAAATAATCTGATATCATATCCTATTCCTCGAGAGGAGACTACTTTATACCTTTTTCTGATTTGTTTTTGTTTTATTTGATGAGTTCCTATTTTCTTTATTTCTCGATGTATGAAAACCTTTGTTGGTACTGCCAAAGTAGCTAAGTGAATGTACTGACTTGTTATACATTATGCGCTGTATTCAACTGTCTATTCTTATCGATTGTGAGGCAGTAACAGGCATCATAGCTGCTGGGGGAGATTTATGGCAGGAGTTTCTGTGTCTTCCCCGTCAGTCATCAGGTCTGAGGCAGCACCAGGTGACACAATCAGTCTATGATAAGAGCCTTGCCCAGACTGTTAGTCAAGGGGAGAGAGAGTCATGGTGCAACAGAGGCCCTGCTAGAGGCTCTGAAACTGTGGTCTCAGCCGGACTAGCTGAGGGGCCATGGGGCTAGGTGTTAGCCTGAGCTTTGGGGGACTCCACGAGGTCTGGCAATCAACGGTTGCTAGGCCAGAGTCAGGTGGATTCTGGGCCACAATCCCCTAAAGGTACAGGACTTTGTTACAGCCTGGAAGTGCTGGAGTATTGGCTAAGAAAGTTGCATGTTTGTACAGTGTGTGAATGGTGCTATAAGTGAGGTAGCATTATACTATGTTTAGTTAGATCCCAGATGGGCAAGGCGTTTGTTTTGTTATTTTTGTTTGGCTGTTGTCAGTGGCATACACACAATCCATGTGGCCCCGGCGTGAAACTGATCCATGGGGCCCCCTCTCTGTCGCCCCCCCTACCTGCCTCCACCCCCCACTACGTCTCCTACCATTCACCCAACATGCCTCCCAACAGTACCGTTTTGTGTGGGGCAGGCCAATTTTGGATGACAATCCTGCTGTCCTGCCAAGCTCTACCTCTGCACAATTTGCCAGGGGCAAGAATTGGGAGGTATGTACATGTACATAACCGCACACAGCTGTAAAGTATACCGTATTCATGTGAAGCTTAAAGTGTAACTTCCATTTACATATTATATTTTTTTTGCTAAAGTGTAGGGCAAGTTGTCACGAACTATGGATCCGATCGCTCCGGATCCCACAGCTGTGACGTAGTGGTCTGTGACGGAGTCTGCGCACACACAAAGACCTCACGTTCGGCTAACACCCCCCCACTACACTTCGGTAACTGCAACCACGTGGGTTCCCGGTCCACGAGCCGACTATCCGGGTCATTCACTATCACACAGATCAGTGGATGAACCGGATATCACTTACTGACCAACCGCAGTCAATCACCCCCAGCTACAATTCCTGAATGCAATTTAACTAACTACCTGGTAACATCTCTTCAAAGGCAAGGTACGTTGTTCAGCAGCTTAGAATATGGAAGACTTGGCCATTTAGATTTTATAATCTTTAATAAGAGGTAAAAAGCAGTGCATACAAGTCTAATGAAAATGACTATAAATCTACAGAATAATAATAACAATATAAATAATCACGACAGTTCAAATGAAAGGGAAAAAGATGAAAGAATACTTAGTTTCTCTGGAGGGTTTCAGATGGTCGTTCATATGTCCTTTTTGAATCCTTGCAAACCCCTTTTCAGTATGTATCAGGGGAGACCCTCAAAGTTCTTCTGATACCGGGATATGCCGTCAATGTCCAATTAAGTGTCTGGTGATGTTCCATGGGTCTCTCTCCTCTGTCCTTGTGCACAGATTTTTATGAACTCTCCCATGGGCAGGAGACTTACTCCTGTCAGCCAATGGCAGCAGAGTGACTGTGAAGACTAGGGATTGGCCTCCAAGTGTTTTATGACCCCATCAAAGTTCAGTTCCTACAATGAGGATTATACTTAAGCCCGTATCTCCCTGATACATCGGCATATTTTTTATACAGAATACATATTTGCGATCCTTATTTATTTACATACAGAATGAGACCACACACGGTAATGCTGGGACCTGTAGTTTTTCTACCACCCATAGGTCAGCTACAGAATCACATCCTCTAGTTATATTTGATACCCAATTAACCACAATACTCTGTAGAGCCTGGATCTGGTGTCAGAAAGGGCATAAGTTGATTCATAAATGAAATATGAAAGTGGACTGGTTTTATTCCCAGAGCTAATTAAGGGCTATTAGCTCTCCTCAAACCAGACCTGGAAATTAATGACGTCACGCTCCAGCCAGGCTTGACAGCGAGCTGATCTTATCTTAAAGGACAGGATGAGCTGGGCCTGGTATAGCCTTTATGACCTTTTATAGCTGGCCTCACAGAGTAGTGGTAATAAAAGTGTCCATCTATATCATAGGTGACCCAGGCTTCAGGAAGATGAGAGTTCACAGTTTTTTTTATATATGCCAGAAGCATATAAGATGGCTACCCAGAGGAATTATGTATGTATGCCGGCACACAAGTGATAGGTAACATTTTTGTAATATACTTTATGTAGCCAAAATGTTTAATTTTAGTAGAAACTGGGGGTGAAATGGCCCTTAGCAGCGCTCTCAAAAATAAGCATTGCTAAAGGCCATCAGTCTTCTATTTGAAAAGGGGAGACGGCTGTGCTGGCACTGTGCTCCCCCGGTGGCCACAAGCATCTTAGGAGTTAAAATAATATGTATATTCACCATTTCTATGAAATCTAATGCCCCGGAACACTTACTAACCTGCCTTCCCTGCGATAATCACTCATGAAGCAGCCGCCGGAAGTAAGCGCTCTCTGCACACAGTGCTTCAACTTCCAGGGGCTGCTTCACAAGTGATTATCGCAGGGAAGGCAGTGTTATACTGTATATTGAACGGCATGGTGTATGGATTATAATGTATATTGTATAGCATTGTGCAGGGATTATAATGTATATTGTACAGCATGTTACAGGGAATATAATGTATACTGTATAGCAAATGTTTGGAGGTTACACCATGCCGAACAATAAAACCCCTGTGGGATAGATATGAGATAGGTAGCTAGATATACCCATATACAGCCTATATCTATATATACAGTCTACACCTATGTACTGCAATATGTAGTTGAAGGCTGTACATAGGTATAGGCTGTACATACTGTAGGTATAGGCTGTACATAGGTATAGGCAGTACATAGGTATAGGTTGTACATAGGTATAGGCTGCACGTAGGTATACGCTGTATATAAGTGCAGGGCATGCTGCTGCAGAACACAAGAGGTGAAACTACTGGCAGGAACACACTATCCCAGTGATAGACTATCACTGGGATAGGATGGTGTGTCCCTGACAGTGGCTTCACCCCTTGTGTTCTGCAGCAGCATGCCCTCCAGGTCTGTCCCCACTCCCAGCATACTTATGTAGTAGGTGCAGCAGGCAGCTCTCAGTCTCAGGAGGGAGTCTAGCTTCTAAGATGGCGACAACATCACCTCCACATTACCTCTCCCTGTGCAATGCCAATCCTCCTCTTCAGTCAGAAAAAGAACAAGGGGGCAGCAGCAGTGGGAATATGTGGTAGGTGGCGCCCCACTTACCTCGCACACAGGAGGAAGTTTGGAAGAACTCATCATTCAATAGTGTGGGCAAGTGTGTGGGCATTTTGCAAGGCAAGGGAGCGGGCGTGCTGAGCGGACATAGTAAACTTGTGAGTGGTGGCACAATAATTTCTGCGCGGCTGGTCACCCGCGCAGCTTAGACGGAGCACTGCCTATCGTCCAGTGTCGTAACTATAGTGTTATGGGCCACAGTGCAAACTATGGATTTACAAAGAAGTGGCAGATATTTTTACTAAGGTCTCTTTCCGTGCAGCTAATCCGCTATGTGAATGAGTGCCAAGCCCCATTCTGGACAGCAGAGACACGGAGCTGTAACATGATTGACTGTGATCTTTTTGCTACAAAATCACGGTGACAACTTTATCTCACTGTGATTTTGTAGTAAAAAGATCACAGAAAGGCACAGAGCATTGTGTTAATGCTCCTTGTCTCTGCTGTCTGGAATGGGGCTTGGCTCTCTTTCACGCAGTGGATTACCCACACAGGATCCGCTGGTGTTAAAAAGCCCTAAGCCCAATGAATGGCTACAGTCACCCAGTCCTAATAAAATCTTGTCCTACCTCATCCGCGATGTCACTGGCATCGGCGTGCACCACGCTACCTTTTCAGAGTGCAGGCTGTTCATCATTTTGTGGCGTCGGCGTGATGTCCGCTGGATCCAGAACAAGGTCCCTGTGGTGAGAAAAAAAAGAATAATTACATAATGAAGGAATGGTGACTGCCCCTGTGAAATCACCAGCAGGGGGCGCTGTGCTGGCCTGTAAGACTGAGCCATGCCAATGTATAGCAGCCACTGTTGTTTTACTTAGTATGGCTGTAAAGCCGATCCAGTCCAGTTCTTATTGGGAGCAGCCAAAGAGCAGGGTGGGCGGCTGTTCCCGCGATCCAGGCCAGGATTTGGGCTGGGCTATAAAAACCCAGGCAGCAGTCTCAGCTGTGTGGAAAGATCCTCCATCTGACAGTGGAGCTCTGTCAGGCTCTGCTTTGGGACCTAAACGTTTGGTATCATGCTGGAGAGCCACACGCTGTGAATCAGGTGCCCTAAAGCCTGCTGTGGACTGCCGTGGATAAATCAGCCTGCCAGGTGACATCTTTGTTCTGTGGACTTTGTGCTGTGTGAATTAACACCAGGACTCTGCAAAGTGTTTGTTTTACTTTTTTCATTTTGTGTGAATAAACACTGAACTTTTGCTTTACTGCCGTGTTCTTGCCTCTGTACTGTGTCCGCTTAATCCCTATATCCCTACAATTGGTGGAGGATGCATGCAAGCACAGTGAGGCTGGCGTGAACACCAAAATAATTTTGGTTTAAATTTTTGGGCACGGTTGTATGTCATTTATCAAACCAGCTAAAATCAAACCTGCGTCACACGCCAAAATGGAGGCTGTTGTGATGCCCCTCATGGAGGCTAATCTGCAGCAGCGAGAGACCAACCTGCACCAGCGAAAGGCTAACAAGCAGCAGCAAGAGACCAACTAGTTGCTGCTGCAACACGTAATAGATTTTGGGAGGGGGGCAGTAAAATCCTGTAACTCTCAACCCCGGACCCGGCGACTGGTGCACACCAAACCCACCCGGGAGCCTGGACATGTTCGAGCTGACTGTCCACATCAGGCTCTGTTGGACTCAGGGAGTCTGGTGACCCTGGTAAGGGCTCCCCTGGTACGGAGTAATGAATATACTGGCTGTAAAGTCTGAGACATGGGAAAATGTATTAATAGTAGATGTGAACCACAACAACCAGGGGCAGAGACGGTGTTCCCCCGTTTTGTGGTTCATCAGGGTATGTTGTATTGTGTAAACCAGCTGCGAGGTGAATCCATTGAACAGTTGGTGGTGCCCCAGGCTTATCACGAACTCTTGTTAGAGTTAGCCCACTAGCATGTTCTCGGGGGTCATCTGGGAATGCAGAAAACACAGGACCGGATACTACAACGGTTTTACTGGCCCAGTGTGTTTAAGGAGGTGGACGAGTTCTGTAAGTCTTGCCCAACCTGCCAGGCAACTAGCCCCCAGCAAATATTCCCCAGTCCCTTGGTACCTCTCTCGATTATCGAGGTACCGTTTGAGCAAATCACTATGAACCTAGTAGGCCCAGTACCAAAGTCCACTAGGGGACACCAACACATCTTGGTTGTCCTTGATTACGCCACTCGGTACCGGAGGCGGTGCCACTGTGACATACATCAGCGAAACTTATAGCTAAGGAGCTAATGGAGATGTTCTCCCGAGTGGGGCTACCTAAAGAGGTTGTGACTGACCATAGGACCCCTTTTATATCCAAGGTGATGAGGGAGCTCTGTAAGTTACTGCATATCAGACAGTTACGGACGTCTGTATCCCATCCGCAAACGGACGGTCTGGTTGAAAGGTTTAATAAAACTCTAAAAACCATGTTAAAAAGGGTGGCTTCTAAAGATAGGAAGGATTGGGACCTTCTTATGCCCGCTGTGTGAGAGGTGCCCCAGGCTTCTACTCGGTTCTCACCCTTCGAATTGCTTTATGGCAGACATCCTCGTGGTCTGTTGGACGTAGCCAAAGAGGAGTGGAAACAGCAACTCACTCCGCATAAAAGTGTCCTGCAATATGTTGTCAAGATGCAACAGCGGATAGAGATCGTTTTGACTCTTGTCAGGGAGCATATGGAGGCTGCTCAGTGAGCCCAGAGTCGGATCTATAATCGGCAGGCTCGGGTACGGATCTTTAACCTGGGTGATCGGGTTTTGGTTTTGGTACCGACCGTGGACAGTAAGTTCCTGGCTAGATGTCAGGGACCCTATGAGGTACGGGGAAAAAATTGGAGAGGTAAATTACAAGGTACATCAGCCAGGGAGCAAAAGCCAGAGCAAGTGTACCTGTTAATTTACTAAAACCTTGGAAAGATAGAGACACCTGTACGGAAGACAGCCCGCAGCTGGGCTTGCTAGGGGAAGAGGTTTCATCTCCTCTGTCTGATGCAAGGGAAGCGGTTGCCGCAATAAAAATTGCTGACAGCCTCTCCTCTAAACAGGCTCAGGAGACTAGGGAGTTTGTTACTTGGAACATGGATGTGTTCTCGGACCTCCCTGGATGCACTTCCGTAATCCAACATGACATTGTCACTGAGCTTTAGGCAAAAGTCTCGTTAAAGCCATGCTGCGGCTAGACGTCATTGGGAGTTTAAAAGTGAGTGGGCCAGTCTTATAGTCTTAATTCCCAAGCCAGACGGGACGTTACGATTTTGTAACGATTTTCGGAAGTTGAACGAGGTATCTAAATTTGATGCATATCCCATGCTTCGGGTAGATGAACTTATTGAGAGGTTAGGCCCAGCCAAGTATTTTTCTGTTTTGGACCTCACCAAAGGGTACTGGCAGGTACTCTTGACGGAGGCTGCCAAAGAGAAAACTGCCTTCATCACACCAGAGTGGCTGTACCAATATAAGGTATTACCTGCATGGCGCCCCCGCCACTTTTTAATGTCTAATAGATATTGTACTTCGTCCACATAGGCGATACGCCTCGGCCTACCTGGACAATATTATCATTCACAGTACCGACTGAGAAAGTCACTTGCCCAAAATACAGGTCATAGTGGATTCCCTTCGAAAGGCGGGACTAACAGCTAACCCAAAGAAATGTGCGATTGTGTTAGAGGAGACTAAATATCTTGGATATGTCATTGGGCGTGGAGTCATCAAACCCCAAGTAAACAAAATAGAGGCGATACGGAATTGGCCCCGACCTGTCACCTCGAGACAAGTAAAGTCGTTCCTGAGAATGGTGGGCTATTATATGAGGTTTGTTCCCCATTTTTCCACTTTAGCGGCTCTGTTGAAAGGGCTCTTGAAGGGTTGGAAGTCCATGATAGTCCACTGGAATGACCAGGCGGAAGAGGTTTTCTCCCCTTTGAAGTCGGCCCTGTGTGGGTCCCCGGTTTTGGTGACGCCCGACTTCAAGAGGGAGTTTGTGGTACAGACCGATGACTCTGAAGTAGGCCTTGGAGCTGTACTCTCTCAGGAAACCAATGGGGAGGAACATCCCATTGTTTTCCTGAGCCACAAACTTACCCTAGCCGAGACCCGGTGCAGTATAGTGGAGAGAGAGTGCCTGGCCATCAAGTGGGCACTCGAGTCTCTCTGCTATTATCTGTTGGGGAGAAAGTTCCGTCTGGTGACCAACCACTCCCCTCTCAAGTGGATGAGCCAGGCCAAGGAGAGAAATGCTCGGGTCACCGGGTGGTTCTTGTCTCTACAGAACATTAAATTCTCTGTGGAACATAGGGCAGGCAGGTTACAGGGAAATGCAGATGCCCTGTCCCGGATACACTGTCTGGCAAGTGTTCACCACCTCAGAGTTAAACAAAGGGGTGAGGTATGTAGGAGGGCGCAAGGGTCATTGACGGAAGGTACGTGTCATCAAGATCCCTGGTCTCGGTTAGATACGAACAAGTAATTTCGTGTGTCAGCAGCAGCAAGTGCTGGCTGACACTGTTGTTTTACTTAGTATGGCTGTAAAGCCGATCCGGGCAGGTTCTTATTGGGAGCAGCCAAAGAGCAGGGTCGATGGCTGTTCCCCACGATCTAGGCCAGGTTTTGGGCTGGGCTATAAAAACCCAGCCAGCAGTCTCGGCTGTGTGGAATTGATCCTCCATCTGACAGTGGAGCTCTGTCAGGCTCTGCTTTGGGACCTAAACATTTGGTACCGTGTTGGAGAGCCACATGCTGAGAATCAGGCGCCCTAAAGCCTGCTGTGGACGGCTGTGGACTGTCGTGGATAAATCAGCCTGCCAGGTGACATCTTTGTTTTGTGGACTTTGTGCTGTGTGAATTAACACCAGGACTCTGCAAAGTGTTTGTTTTCCTTTTTTCCTTTTGTGTGAATAAACACTGAACTTTTGCTTTACTACCGTGTTCTTGCCTCTGTACTGTGTCCGCTTACCCTGCCTACCAGAGCAAATCCCTACACCTTTCACAGTAGTAATGCCCAGATATGTGCCACCTCACAGTAGTAATGCCAGATTATGTGCCACTCACAGTAGTAATGCCAGATTATGTGCCCCTCACAGAAGTTATGCCAGATTAGGTGCCCCCTCAAATTAGTTATGCCAGATTAGGTGCCCCTCAGTAGAGATGTCCACTTTTGTGCCCCCTCACTCTAGTTGTGCCCATCAAACACAACGCCCCCATTGCCCCCAGCCTGCAGCATTAGAAAAAACAAACAAAACATACTTACCTTCTTTCCTGATGACAGGCTCCCACACTCATCGCGCTGCTGGCTGTGCTGAAGGTAGATTCCCGGGCTTTCAGCTCTCCTCCCACAGCCTGCAGCGTGATGTGGGGCCAGCAGGGGGAGCTCCTGAGCTTTGAAGCAGGGAGCAGAGAGGTTTCCCTGCTTGACTATGGAAACGAACTGCCTGGCCAAGTGTGTGTGAGTGCGCCCCCCCCCCATATTATACATGTAATGGAGGCATGGAGCGCTCTGATGGGGCCTGAAATTACCACTGTACTTCACGCTGGACCCCATCACAGCGCTCCATTACACGTGAGTACAGCGGGAACCCTCTCAGCGGCCATTTTTAACATGCTTTAGGGCGGCCTGGGGGGGTCCACAGGCGGCCGGGCCCCCTGGAGTGCCCGGCCCAGTCGCAACTGCGACCCCTGTATGTACGCCAGTGGCTGTTGTGAAAATAAACAAACAAAAACATTATTTGTTTGGGGGGGGTCTCTGGATAAGTGGACTTGGTTGCTGAAATGTCTGTTACTGTGAATTTCATGACAGAATATGCCAGACAGTGGCAGCATATAAAACAGAGAGAAAACCTGGCCAATAAGCTGGATTATGGCCCAAGTAAAATGGCTTGGTTTGTTGTGGAGCGGGAGATTTTGAAGGTGCATTTGCAGTGTGCCCATGGGACAAAGTCTTTAACACTGAGTGGACACTTTGCAAAGGTCCAAGGTGTTGGTGGTGTGCCTGGAGAGGATGTGCGGAGGAACCATGATGCGGTTGCTAGGAGAAACCACTACCTGGTTAAAGGTGGTCCGGTGTGGCGGAAAACAAGGGCCACAGAGGAAAACAAGGGCCACAGAGGAAATAATGAAGCAGCTGGTGCAGGAAACTAATTCCTTGTTGAGGAAGTCGTGTGCTGCACGTGGAGAGGCTGAGAGCGGAGTTCCGGTGGAAAAGCAGATGTATGCCATTGCCAAAGGCAACAGTCGGGAAGACAAGAAGATGGAGAACAGTGTGGTTTTCCAGAGTGCTACCTGCGATTGTGCACAGAGTCGTAAAGGGTGCGGCTGGAGTGACCGTACAGGAAAAGTCGGGACTTCAGACCGTGCTGTTTCCAGTGGCAACGGTTGCAGTAAGGAGTCTGCCAGTGTTCGGGATACCAAGGAAGGAACCTAGAGAAGGCTGGTGATCTTGGTAGAGATGTCCTGGGAACGTTGTCGTCTCCTGAATCGACAACGTCAGGCAGTAAGACTGTTCCTGTTAATAGTTTTGTGACAGTACCAGTGACGGTGATCCGGCCGCAGTGGAAACCGTCTGGGTCGGTGACTGAAAAATTACCGAGGCGAGAAACTGTCTCGGAAGTGTATGACATTGGGAAAAAAACGCAGTGTCTGAACAGGCGGGTAAGCCTGTTGCAGTTACTCCCTCGCAGGAACCTGCAGGGGAGAAGGTTTCTGGGTCACCCAAAGAGCCTGTGATTAAGGCCTCATGCACACGGCCGTTGTTTTGGTCCACATCCGAGCCACAGTTTTGGAGGCTTGGATACGGACCCATTAACTCTGTGTGCTGTCCGCATCCGTTGCTCCGTTCCATGGTCCGCAAAAAAATAAAAAAATTACATGTCCTATTCTTGTCCGTGCTTTGCGGACAAGAATAAGTAGTTATATTAAAGGCAGAATGCACACAGACGCCATCCGTGCTTTGCGGATCCGCTGTTTCTGGATCGCAGAACACACAACGGTCGTGTGCATGAGGCCTAAGGCTAGATTTGGGGTGGTGAAAGTCAGCGATCCCATGCTAGCCCGAGTAAGAGGTTGCATGATGTCCGCCCCAGAGACTGATAGAGCGTTACACTTTCGGGGCAATTATGTGGATAATACGGACTATCAGGTGGTTCTCACTGAGGGAGAGTCTCCGGTGAGAACTGCGACTTTTGAACCTTAGGTTACAAATACGCTCATAAATGAGGGAATGGTGGGCCATAATTTTCCCATATGCTTGGAGGTTTTGAGTAATGGAGACACTTCTGCAAAGAGTGACAAAACTTCTGCAGAACCTGTACCTGTCCCTTTAAATAATAATGTGAAGGAGCTGCACATTGAGAACAAGGGTGCAGTTAAGATGCAAAGTGAAAGTGTCAAGTTAGGGTGGGTTCACACTAGCGTTAGGGATTCCGTTATGGCTTTCCGTTATAACATGGTCATAACTAAAAATAACAAAATCCAAAAGACGGAAGGACAGATTTGTTCTTCTGCCCATAGACTTGTATTATGACGGAATGCAAAACGGAAGCCTTTAAAAAGCATTCCGTTTGCTCTCTGTCCTAATAGAAGTCTATAGGAATGAAAATGGATTTGTCAGGGTCCCATTATGCAAGACGGAAAACAAAGTCCTGTCGACATAACGGGACCCAGATGGATCCGTTATGCTCTCCCATAGACTTCTATTAGGATGGAAAGCAAACGGAATGCCTTTTAAAGGCTTCCATTTTGCATTCTGTTTGGGCATTACATTATTTTTCGCTATAACCATGTTATAACTAGTGATGAGCGGCAGGGGTCATATTCGAATTTGCGATATTTTGCAAATATTTTGTAGAATATTCGTTGAATATTTGCAAATTCGAATATTCGTTGTATTCTACGATTTTTTTTACTCGAAAAATCTGCAAGGTAATGATTGTGTAATATGCAAATTTTCGTAATTCGAATTTCCGTAATATGAAATTTTTATTGCAAATTTTTCAACTTACAACTATTAGACAAAGAAGATTATAGCACTATATTAGCTAAATTGCTCTATTAGTTTTTTCGAATAATCACTATATTGCTATAACTTTGTTTTTTCAAATATTCGTAATATTCAAAAACAAGAATATATAGTAACATAGTGAATATTCGGAAAAAAATGAATATAGAGCAATTTTGCTAATATAGTGCTATAATCTTCTTTGTCTAATAGTTGTATTTTTTTTCTCATCTGAAGTTCAGATTGGAAAAAAATTACAACTATAAAAAAAATATTATAGCATTATATTAGCTAAATTGCTCTATATTCAAATTTTTTTTGGGGGGGAATATTCGCTATATTGCTATAACTTAGTTTTTTCGAATATTTGTAATATTCTAAAACAAGAATATATAGCAATATTGCGAATATTCGAAAAAAAACTAATATAGAGCAATTTAGCTAATATAGTGCTATAATTGTTTTTTTTTATAGTTGTAATTTTTTTTTATCAATCTGAACTACAGATGAGAAAAAAATTACAACTATTAGACAAAGGAGATTATAGCACTATATTAGCTAAATTGCTCTATATTCGTTATTCAAATATTTGCTATATTGCTATACATTCTTGTTTTAGAATATTACTAAGGCTCCTTTCACACTAGCGTTCGTCGGTCCGCTCGTGAGCTCCGTTTGAAGGAGCTCACGAGCGGACCCGAACGCCTCCGTCCAGCCCTGATGCAGTCTGAATGGAGTGGATCCGCTCAGACTGCATCAGTCTGGCGGCATTCAGCCTCCGCTCCGCTCGCCTCCGCACGGACAGGCGGACAGCTGAACGCTGCTTGCAGCGTTCAGCTGTCCGCCTGGCCGTGCGGAGGCGACCGGATCCGTTCAGACTTACAATGTAAGTCAATGGGAACGGATCCGCTTGAAGATGAGCCCATATGGCTCAATCTTCAAGCGGATCCGTCCCCCATTGACTTTACATTGAAAGTCTGAACGGATCCGCTCAGGCTGCTTTCACACTTAGAATTTTTTCTAAGTTATTAATGCAGACGGATCCATACTGAACGGAGCCTCCGTCTGCATTAATATGATCGGATCCGTTCAGAACGGATCCGATCGAACGCTAGTGTGAAAGTAGCCTAATAGCAATATAGCGAATATTCAAAAAAAATAAAAATCTAATATAGAGCAATTTAGCTAATATAGTGCTATAATCTTCTTTGTCTAATAGTTGTAAGTTGAAAAATTGGCAATAAAAAATTTGTATTACGAAAATTCGCATTACGAAAAATCGCAAACAACACTACTTCTAAAGTCAAATATACTGCAGCCTTCTCATTGGCTCACAAGCTAGAAGCAGGGAGGAATCATGTGTACTGATTTAAAAAAAATTGCATATTCAAAATTACGAATATATATCACTATATTCGAAATATTCTCAAATTTTTGAAGTACCTATATTCGCAATAAAAATTATAAATTTGAATATTCATGATCAACACTAGTTTCATTCCTGTAAGGGTGAACCCACCCTTACTTGAACGGCATAATGACCTGGTCCCGAAATGCGTCCCCTTCACCTGCAAAGCCATCCAAGTAGCCAGCAGGCCTGCTGGGGAAGGAATACGAGGAGTTGGACGACCAGTATGCGGATCCTGTCTACTACTGTGGGTTGGCTCTCCTGAATTCTTCCCAAAAGGAAAACCGTGTCCTAAGTGAGCCTCTGGAGAAAATGCCAGAAGTCTACGAGTCTGGTAAAGTCTCTGATGTCCCCGGTACCTCCTACCTCAATGAGAAAGAGGAAAAGGATTTAAGAGGGCAAGTATATGATGCCGGGTTCAAGAAAACCAAGGCTGAAGACGTTAAGACCAAGGTGTTGGAGGACATGAAGTCCTCAGGTGCCGCAGTGACCAAAGTAGCGGCTACTGAAGTGGAAAAACCCACTAAAGAAGCCGAAGTCTCTGAAACTGCCGCCAAAGTGTGAGAAAACACTGCTGGAAAGAAGAAAGAAATGAACCAGACACATGTAAAAGAAGCGAGCGGGGATAAGCCTGCTCTGTTGAAGGAGCCCGTCAAGGCAAAGGAGAAAGGGTCGGGAAACGACCATGACTGGGAACAGTTCGGTCAAGACCTGCAGCAGTCCAAGAAAGGACATGAGCGTGTGCAGCAGCCAGAAAATCTAAAAAGAGAGCCTGCCGGTCGTATAAAAACATCTTCTGAGAGAAGTTCCAGAAACCGAATGCCAAATGTTGGGAGGAAAGGAAAAGAGAGAGACCACGGGTGCGAAAGCGCATCACCCTCGCCCGTGAAAGAGAGTATCTGCTCATGAGATGGGCAAGAAAATCCTGTAGGCATTATCAGCTCTGTAATAAACTCATGAGGGTGACAAACCAAGTGCTGTTTTCCTGGGTCTGGCAGAATAAGGGGAAGACTGTAGGCCAGGTTGATGCCTGTTCATGAGCATCTGGATTTGATGCTAGGTTTCACCCCTACGGGCTTGAACAAAGGGGAGGGGGTATGTGAGGCAGTGACAGGCCTCATAGCTGCTGGGGGAGATTTATGGCAGGAGTTTCTGTGTCTTCCCCGTCAGTCATCAGGTCTGAGACAGCACCAGGTGACACAATCAGTCTGGGATAAGAGCCCAGCCCAGACTGTTAGTCAAGGAGAGAGAGAGTCTTGGTGCAACAGAGGCCTTGCTAGAGGCTCTAAAAGTGTGGTCTCAGATGGGCTGGCTGAGGGGCTAGGTGTTAGCCTGAGCTTTGAAGGACTCCGTGAGGTCTGGGAATCGACAGTCGCTAAGCCAGAGTCAGGTGGACTTCTGGGCCACAATCCCCCAAAGGTACAGGACTTTGTTAAAGCCTGGAAGTGCTGGAGTGCTGGCTAAGAAAGCCGAATGTTGGTACCTTTGTTTTTGTTTTTATTATTAACAATTTTTTTTTTTTTTTTCATATAATAACAAAAGGATTACCATGACAGTAAAACAGTACAAGTATAAAAGGTACAAAATGTAAGCATCTGGTATTAAGTCATACCATTACATCATAACCCTTCCAGTCAAGTATCTATGAAATTAACATAAAGGGAAAGGGGAAATTAAGGAAATAACAAAACAATTGGTATAAATCAGGCTAGGTACATGTTATAGCTCATATGACGTAGCGACAAATTATAATTTTAAGCCAAGTATAGGTCCTATACACAAAAGAAAGGGTGAGAAGGTAGATGGAGGAAAGGGAAGCGGGAAAAAATAGGTTCAAGGGAAGGCCCTATATACCCTCCAAGGAGCCCACATATCCAAGAAAGTAATTCGAGTGCGTGTTTCCCAATGGGAGAGTTCCTCCAATCTATATATTTGGTCTACCTTTTGGGTCCATTTAGTGTCATCTGGGGCCTCTGTGGAAAGCCAAGCGGCAGCTACTAAGATTCTAGCTGCAGCTAAAAGAATAAGTAATAAAGACCTGATTTTTCTGTTGATCTTATCCAGCCTCAAACTAAGGAGGATCAAATCTGGGGAGCATACAAGAGAAGTACCGCAAATTTTATTACATTTGTTCATTATAGAGCGCCACCAATTTTGAATAATTGGGCAATCCCACCATATGTGGAAGAAAGTGCCCTTGGAGGACTGGCATCTCCAGCAGGTATCGGAAACGGTAGGAAAATATTGCGCAATATTTTCTGGAGTTTTATACCACCGCATCATGATTTTATACCCATTTTCCTGGATACGAACACACCTCGAAATTTTGTGGGTAACAGAGAACATAACCTTGACTTCAGTGGGAGACAGGGAGCGGTTAAGATCCTTTTCCCAGACTCTCACTATTGCCGGTTTAATATCCGTCACCGGGGACTTCAACTTTTTATATAAGAGTGAAATTAGTCTTAGAGGTGCTTGTTTAGAACCAGTTAGTTCGTCAAACCAAGGGGACAAAGGTGATACCTGAGGAAGGCTCTTAACAGAAGACACTTCAGATACAATAAATTGGTGTATAAATGAAAGGGACAAAGACTCTTTAAGGCCTTTAAAAAGGAGTGAAAGAGAAGGAAAGTCACCCTTCTCATTTAAAGCTTCAGAGATGAGTAAATTAGAGAGCCTGATCACAGGATTACAAGTCTCTTTTAGATCTAGAGGTGCTAAGTCAATAATATCTCTTATAGTTAGGAGTGATGAAGGTGTAGTGAGTACCTTATTATTGGAGGAAAACCATTCCCAGACTGCAAGTGAACATCTTATCATTGGATTTTGGATTTGGTGAGATAAGGGGAAGGGTTTTCCAGCAAGCAAGAGAGCCCTGGGAGTGGAAGGAAGAAAGTTACTTTCCATATGAACCCAAAATTTATGGGGAGGAGCTCTAATCCAATCAACTACTCTGGCTAGATGTATGGCTTTCATATATATTTCAGGGTCTGGAAGATTAATACCTCCTAGCTGTTTAGGTTTGGTGAGAGTGTCAAATGAAATCCTAGGTCGACGTCCCTTCCAAATAAATTTACGTACTGCTTTGTTAAATCTACTAAAGAAGGATTTCGGGATTTTGATAGGCAATGCCTGCATGACATAGGTTAATTTGGGTAGAATCAAGGCTGATACCATGTTCTTTCTGCCAAACCATGACAGGAAAGGGAGGTCCAACGAGTCCATCTGAGCAATAACCGAATGTAAAAGTGGGATAAAATTTAGCTTATATAAGTCTGTAGTGTTGGGGGAGATTTTCACACCTAGATATGTTAACAATTGTGTGGACCAGTCAAAGGGAGAGTGGAGCTTAAGAGACCTAATCGTTGAGGGATGGAAGCCACTATGAATAAGTTGTGATTTAGCAGGGTTTACTTTAAAGTTGGAAAGTGATCCGAATAAATCTAATAAGGATAGAATAGCAGGAAGGGACTGTTTCGGATTAGTTGTGCAGATTAGAAGATCGTCAGCGAAGGCGGCCAACTTGATTTCATGATCGCCCACTCTGAGACCCATAATATCCGTTTGCTGCCTCAGAGCTTGTAAAAGCGTCTCCATAACCAATACGAAAATGAGCGGGGAAAGGGGGCAGCCCTGTCTCGTGCCGTTTTGTATACGGAAACAGGGAGATAGGGTACCATTAACTAGTACCGATGCTGAGGAGGAGTGGTACATAGCCTTGATAGCATTTGAGAATTGAACAGGAATATTAAATTTGGCAAGTGCAAGGCTAATATATAGCCAATCTATTCTATCAAACGCCTTCTCAGCATCGGTACCCAAGAGAACTACAGGTATTTTTTTAAGGGAGGAGAAGTACAAGGCATTCAGGATTTTCATAACATTGTCTTTACCTTCTCTTCCCTTAACAAATCCGACTTGGTCTGGGTGAATTAGGGATGGAAGTAATTTTTGTAGTCTAGTAGCCAACATTTTGGCCAAAAGTTTAAGGTCAGTGTTAAGCAAAGATATAGGACGTTAGTTTGAGCAAAGTGAGTGATCCTTGCCCGGTTTTGGGATGATTGTTATTGTAGCTCTGGACATGTCAGATGAAACGGGGGTGTTATGAAGAGCATTATTGCATATTGGCAGGAGGTGAGGAAACAAAACATCAGAGTAAGCTCTATAATAAGACAAGGGCAAACCGTCTGGGCCTGGGCTTTTCCCGACTGGAGATGTGTTCAGTGCTTCTTGAATGTCAGATATGGTAAATGGGGCAGCCAGCTGGTCGTGCTGGCTATCCGTGAGAGTTGGAAGATGGAGTGAGCTAAGGAAGGAAGAGATATTTTGTGTCCTATCCAATCCGGGGTCAGGAAGACGTGAAGGGGGGAAATTATATAAGGACTCGTAATATAGCTTGAACTGTTCTGCGATTTCCTCTGTTTTGAGCAACAATGAACCTGATGGAGAGGTAATTTTGTGTATAAAGCTGTTCATTTTTCTACGCTTAATTCTCTGCATTTGGTACTTTGTCGCCTTATCGCCATGGGCGAAAATTTTTTGCTTTGAGCTTAAGAAGAACTTCGCAGAATGTTCGTTTAGCAAATTTTTTAGCTCAGTTTTAAGTAAGAGTAGGTCAGATAAGTGGCGTTGCAACAAAGACATTTTGTGAGTCTTCTCAAGGGTGTTGATCTTGAGAAGAAGGGAATTCATTTTTTTATCAGACTCTTTCTTTAAATAGGAACATAGACTTATCAGATGGCCTCTTATATAAGCTTTGTGGGCATCCCAAAGGGTATTCGGGGAAGTGTCAGAGGTGTGGTTAATTCGGAAGTATTCTTTTAAAAGAGACAGTATTTTATTTTTATGTGTGGCATTATCCAAGATGGACTCGTTGAATCTCCAGCCAGATTTCTTACCCAATCCATGTGGAGGACAGATGGAGCAAAAGACTGGTGAATGGTCTGACAGCGTCATTGATCCTATTTTCGCAGAAGTGCAATGTTGCAGATGCTCTTTGGAGATGAATATATAGTCAATTCTGCTATATGAGTTGTTGGCTGCAGAGAAAAAAGAATAGTCAATGGTGTTAGGATTAAGGCATCTCCACACATCAATTAAACCCAGTTTGAACATTCTAGCCAGAGTAGCTCTGATTGCCTTAGAAGGAAGTGCTGATTTTTTTGAGGACGTATCTAGGAGGGGGTTGAAGGGCATATTCAAATCGTCCGCTAATATTAGTATACCCTCACTCTGCTTCTCAACTAATGTCAAAAGGTTGGCAATCCATCTAGTTTGGTCAGCATTAGGGGCATAGGCATTAACAAAAGTATATAGGGTTTGTCCTATTTTCCCTTTTAATATGATGTAACGACCGTCAGGGTCTTGGATATGGCTTAGATAGGTGAATGGGGTGTTACGCCTAAAACCAATGCTGACCCCCCTAGATGCCGCCCCATCTGCCCCACAATGATACCAAATAGGGTACTTAGAGAATGAAAGATCTGGGAAGTTATCTTGCTTAAAGTGAGTTTCTTGCAGAAAGATCACAGTACTTTTCTCTTTCCAGAGGAGAGAAAAAATTTGGCTGCGTTTAGAGGGGGATCTCAACCCTTTTACATTATAAGAGACGACTACTAGTTCAGACATTTCTTGTGTGTTGTAAGATAGGAAGCATAGCTATGCATAATGAGCTTGGCAAAATCTATAGACCCAAATTTATACCGTGATAACAGAAGAACAAAAACTTGAAACCACACTGAGTGGTAAAACATCAACAGAGGAGGTCGCACGTACAGCAACTCTCAAATGGGGTAGGGGGAGAGTGAAACGAGTTCACAAGTAACCTGCAGCAGGGAGGGAACAGGCTATTAAGATAGAGCATAAAATCGTAAGAGATATAGATTTAAATCAAGGTTATAAAAGAAATGTGACAGTATAGCAAGAAAGGGTAAACAGCATTTAAGGACACAATCGGGAATTACAATAGAAAAAGTACGGACAGGACAGTGGGAAGATAAAGAATAAAGACAAATAAGACATAGAAGAGAAACTCGACTACATCATTATCTGGGATTCACACGAAAATCTAATGTGAAGCAACAGATAAGACGTAGGGTTCTATTTTTTCAAAAATATATAGAGAGAGAGAAGACACCACAAAATCAGGAACCATCTTGGGAGTAGTGGGACTTCTTCGGCGTTGAAACATCTTTGGATTTCTTGGATCTCATTTTTTTCGGTGTTGCTGTATTCTCCCAGAGCTGGGGGACAGGTAAAGCTGGGAGAGCTGTAATGTCTTGAACTTTGTCCCAGTCTGGTATGTCCAAAGGGGGAGAGTCTAAAATTGTATAGGCTTCTGATAAATCAGAGTAAGAAGATATCATGATCCTTTTTCCAGCAACTAGAAAGGACAGCCCAAATGGGAAAGACCACCTGTAAAGGATCTTCTTCTCTTTAAGCAATGTAGTAAGAGGCCTTAAAAATCGCCTTTTTTGCAGGGTAGATGGTGATAAGTCCTGGTATATCTGAATCTGTGCCTCCTCCAGGAGGATCGATGATGCGATTCTGGCAGCTTTTAGTATTGCCTCTTTGTCCTGATAGTTCAAAAATCGACAAATAACGTCTCTAGGAGGATCAGTGTCTTTTGGACGAGGGCGTAGAGCTCTGTGTGCCCTTTCAATTACTAGCATGGCTGGATCAAATTCTCCCAGCAAGGAAGTGACAATTTTCGTTATGGCGTTTGGGATATCTGAGGCAGTGACAGTCTCCGGGATCCCTCTAAATCGAAGGTTACTGCGTCTTCCTCTATTTTCCTGGTCTTCCAGGGAGGAATACAACTGATTAATGTGAAACTGGCAGGCAGACAGAGAGTTAGCGACTGCTGCGCTGTGCTCCAGCGTCGCTGCATGCAAAGTCTCTAGCGCATCCACTCTGTGGCCTATCTGTTGTATATCTTGAGCCACCTCTTGTAATTTAGAGATTATAGGGTGCATTGCCTCCTCTAAGGCTTGCTTGATAAAGCGGCGCGATACCGGGAGGTTACGGGACTCACCCTCTTCTCCAGTGTCATCTTCCCCTTCAGAAAGGCTTGAAGTGCGGCCTCGTGGAGCGCTGCCTGGAGCCGCGGCCATCTTGGTTTCTTTGGCCGGGCCGGCTGTCTGCTGTTTTTTTAGGAATTTTGTCATGTCCGATACTGCAGACGAAGGTTTAGCTTGTGAAGCTAGGTCACTTTGTTTCTGTCCACCGTACTTGACCATTTTGAGCTCTCTGTGCTAAAGATTGCCGTTCCCTCAGCAGGTTGAAAGCAGGAGCTCTAACCGGACGCTTCCATTCAGTTCAGGCGCTGGCTCCGCCCCCCATGTTGGTACCTTTGTAAACGGTGCTATAAGTGAGGTAGGATTATACTGTGTTTAGTTGGAGCCTAGACGGGCAAGGCGTTGTTTTTTCTTATTTATGTTTGGCTGTTGTGAAAATTAACCTGACATTTGGAACTGCAATCCAGCTGTTGTGGACATAATTGTGAGAATGACCTCTGAAAAAGATCTGATCCCTTACACTATAAATAATAAAAATCAACTGTTTTAAAGAGGTTTCAAAGCCTGGAGATATTAATGGCCTATCCTGGGACTAGTCCATCAATATCAGACTGGTGGGGGAATCTGACACCCAGATGCAGTTTCATTCCGGTGTACTGCATCTCAACTTCCAAAAAAAAAAACTAAAAAAAAAACTTTCATTAAACAAAATAGCATGGCCCAGTATAGAAGTACAGATTAGAAAGGTTTTAATTTTTTATTTTTTTTGGCTGCATGTTGAAGAATATTGTATATCAATACTCAGAGATTGATCTATTTTAAACAAGATTATGTTTCTTCCTTCATTTTTGATTTTCTGCTGATATGTCATCTCATAATGTAGAATATGAATTAGAAATTTAAATTGTAAAATATATCTGTGGCAAATCAATCAAGAAGTAATAAGAATAGTGGACAGCTTTGACCTTTTTATTTGAATGATTTTTGAAAAATATGTTTTAGTTTGCTAGATGTGTTTTACAGAGAAGCAAACACAAACAAAAAGAGAATAAATAATAAATACATATTTTTAAAGAATATTCCCAAATGAAAGCATATTGATAGGGTATGCTATTTTGTATGATAGATGGGGGTCATTTCGGACCTCAGGTACTCCCAAAAAAGGATGAAAGGACCACAGGCTGTCCATTTCCCAGTCTTTCCCTGCACAGTAGCACTTCCAATCACTCGCTATAGAGGAATACTTTAATACAACGTCATTGAAATTAAAGGTGCTAACTATAGGTCCCTGTATAGCTGGGTGCTGGTGTGCAGGAAAAAACAATTAAGGATTTGTATCGGTCCCGAAGGTTGGATCCCAATTTATCATAAAGAGGTGGCATATCCTAGTGATATGACATTGCTATATAAAATAGCAACACCCTTTTTACATACACAGTTAAAAACTACAGTTAAAAAAAGACACAAGTTTATCCAATTCAACAAAGGAAAGGGTGCAGAAACGAATTATAGGAAAGGGAGCGAGACCCAGACTTCTACACATCTTCACAAGCATTGATGTAATTTCTAGTGTTGATCAAGCACCATAGTGCTCGGGGGCTCGGGCCAAACACCTTAGGATGCTCGTGTGCTCTACCAAGCACCCGATCACAATGGAAGTCAACGGGAGAACCCGAGCATAAAAGCAGGCACCCCCTGCTCTGAAGAGGGTAGGATGTCTGGTTCATACGAAAAGTTCCTAAATTAATAGATACACCACTGAAATGGTTCGGGAACAGCATGGGGTGGATGTCTGGATGCATCTTGGACTCCCAGGTCACTGCTGGGAATGAAGTTGTCCGAGTAGTATGCCATTTTTACAGACTGACAATAAAACGCACCAAACCGAAAATAAAATCGATTTTAGATGGAGGAAAAATTGTTAGGAAACATTCTTTCCTGTATATTACTTCTATATAAAGTGCAAGTGCTGACAAAAAATACAAGGAAAAGGCACTCCAATACAACCTGTATATCACATAAAGGAGGGCCTCATTCACATTGTGGTAAAATTGTTCAGGTAGTGGGACTCCTACACTCATAAAGCCTATGCACTAAGTGAAAGCGCTGCCAAAAATTACAAGGAAATGGCACTCCCTTTATTACACATAAAAGAGGGCATCATACACCCTTGAAAAATTATGATTGATAGCCTGCTGGTGAGCTGACCGTCTAAAAAATTATATGAGAGGGTCTGCAGGTGAGCTGACCCTGTAAAAGATTGTAGGTGAAGGCCTACTGGTGAGCTGACCCTCTAAAGAATTATATGCAAGGGCCTGCAAGTGAGCTGACCCTGTAATTTTTTTTAGGTGCAGGCATGCTGGTGAGCTGACCCTGTAAAACAATATATGAGAGGGCCTACAGGTAAGCTGACCCTGCAAAACATTGTAGGTGAGGGCCTACTGGTGAGTTGACCCTCTAAAAATGTATATGTGAGGGCCTGCAGCTGAGCTGAACCTGAAAAAGATTGTAGGTGCGGGCCTGCTGGTGAGCTGACCCTCTAAAAAATGATATGCGAGGGACTGCAACTGAGCTGACCCTCAAAAAAATTATATGTAAGTTCCTGTAGGTGAGCTGACCCTGTAAAAGATTTTAGGTGCGGTCCTGCTGGTGAGCTGACCCTTTAAAAGATTTTAGGTGCGTGCCTGCTGGTGAGCTAACCCTGTAAAAGATTTTAGGTGCGGGCCTGCAGATGAGCTGACCCTGTAAAAGATTTTAGGTGCAGGCCTGCTGGTGAGCTGACCCTGAAATTGATTTTAGGTGCGGGCCTGCAGGTGAGCTGATCCTGTAAAAGATTTTAGGTGCGGGCCTACTGTTGAGCTGACCCTGTAAAAGATTGTAGGGGAAGGCCTGCTGGTGAGCTGATCCTCTAAAAAATTATATACGAGGGCCTGCAGGTGAGCTGACCCTGCAAAACATTATATGCGAGGGAATATATGCAAGGGCATTATATGTGACAAATAAACATGTTGATATGATGAAAGAAAAGGATGAGAAAAGGAAGAATCAGCCATATACCCTTGTTTGTGGTGGTAGGGGTGCATAGGAATACAGTGTATTCAGTACATTATAAACAACACATTTAAAGTGCCTTTATGTTCAGCCACTTTCCTCTGGTGGAGTCGATAAGTCATGGTCAATCCAGGCCTTGTTCATTTTTATCTTAAATTTTCAATTGACAGGCGGATACACTTATCTGTTATAATGCCACCAGCAGCACTAAATGTCCTCTCAGAAAAAATGCTGGCGGCAGGATAGGCCAGCACCTCCAAGGCATAGAGCGCCAGTTCGTGCTACGTGTCCAGCTTGGACACCCAGTAGTTGTAAGGCACTGAGGGATCATTGAGGACGCTGACAAGGTCTGCTATGTACTAATTCACCATCTTCCAAAATGTTTCCCTCCTTGTCACAGTAGTCCGTGCATCAGGGTGAGGGTGCTGGCAGGATATCGTGAAACTGACCCAGGCTTTGGAAAATGTTGCCCTGCCTCTGTTGGAACTGCTGTGTGTTCCCCTTGTCTCCCCTCCCCGGTTGCCCAAGAAAATATGGACTCTGACGCCTGTGTTGTCAGATGGAAATTTTTGGAGCTATTTTTGAACAAGGACCTTCTGGTATTGTACCGTTTTGCTCGTCCTCTCCACAGGAGGAATGAGAGATGAGAAGTTCTCTTTGTAGCGGGGGTCGAGAAGGGTGAACAACCAGTAATCCATGTTGTCTAAAATGCATACAACGCGCGGGTCACTCGAAAGGCAGCCTAACATGAAGTCTGCCATGTGTGCCAGAGTACCAACAGGCAAGACTTTGCTGTCATTATCAGGAGGATCACTCTCAATCTCCTCATCCTCTTCCTACTCTTCTGCCCACCCAAGCAGAACAGATGGAATTAAACTTCCATGGGTACTACCCTCTGTAGCAGAGGAAACTGTCTCCTTCTCCTCCACCTCCTTCTCCTCCCCTCCATAATCCAAATCGTGCTGAGAAGATGAACTGAGGGTGGTCTGACTATCACCATGTTTAATATCTTTCCCCATTTCCACCTCTTCCACATGCAAAGTGTTGTCCTTAATTGTGAGTAGCCAGCGTTTGAGAAGACACAGAAGTGGGATGGTTACGCTGATAATAGCTTTATCGCCGCTCACCATCTGTCTTGATTCTTCAAGTTTCTTAAAATCTCACAGAGGTGAGACATCCATGCCCACTCCTTGCTTGTGAATAGCGGAAGCTGACTGGAAAGGCATTGACCATGTTGCAGCTGGTATTCTACTACTGCCCTCTGCTGTTCACAAATCCTGACCAACATGTGGAACGTGGAGTTCCAGTGCGTGCTCACGTCGCTCAACAGCCGGTGAGCTGTCAATTTCCAGCACTGCTGCAGCGTTGACAGCTGAAGGTGTCGATGACTTGCAGAAATGTACACACACGCGGTACACCTTCACCAGTAGCTCAGGCAAATTGGGGTAGGTCTTGAAAAACCGTTGAATCACTAAGTTGAAGACGTGGGCTAGGCATGGGATGTGTGTGAGCTTGACGAGCTCCAAAGCCGCCACCATGTTACAGCCATTATCAGACACAACCATGCCTGGTTCTAGGTTGAGTGGTGAGAGCCACAGCTCAGTCTAGTCTCTTATCCCCTACCACAGCTCTGCGGCGGTGTGCTGTTTGTCACCTAAGCAGATCAGCTTCAGCACGGCCTGTTGACGCTTCCCCACTGCAGAGCTACACTGCTTCCAGCTAGTGACTGATGGCTGACTGGTGCTGCAAGAGGATAATTCTGAGGTGGAAGTGGAGGAGGTGGTGGAGGAGGAGAAGTGGGGGTTGGAGCCACTAACATAGGTGGTGGCGGGAACTCTGATGGAAATAGGACCCGCAATTCTTGGCATTGGTAGCACCTGTGCCATCCCAGGGTACGACTCGCTCCCAGCATCCACAATGTTCACCCATTGTGCCGTCAGGGAAATGTAGCGTCCCTGGACGAATGCACTTGTCCATGTGTTTGTGTTACGGGACACATGTTGGTGTAAGGTGGGAAAGGCACACCTTGAAAAATAGTGGCGGCTGGGGACTGCATAATGCAGTACGGCCGCCAACATCAGGCTGCAGAAGGCCTTAGTGTCCACAAGCCTAAATGGCAACATTTCCAGGGCCAGAAATTTTTAAAGTTGCGTATTTAGTGCTCTGGCCTGTGGGTGGGTAGCTGGGTATTTTCACTTGCATTCAAATGCCTTGGGTAATGACATTTGTATGCTGCGCTGGGACACGCAAGTGGATGTGGTAGCTGATGGTGCTTGCAAAGGTCCAGGTGCAGGGCGGGCCTGCACCTTCGACATGGAATTGGCCAGCACGTAACACAGGGGAAGAGGAGGCAGTAATGTGACTTGCAGACACAGATTGTGGACCCAGAAGTTCAGCCCACTTATTACGGTGCTTAGATGCCATGTGGCAGATCATGCTGCTGGTGGCGAGGTTGCTAGTGTTTACGCCCGGCTCATTTTGGTATGGCACAGTTTTAAAACTACAATTTTTTTGTCGCCCGCACTTTCCTCAAAAAAGCACCAAACTGCGGAACACCCAGCCCTTGGCAAGGTAGATGGCCACAAGTGGGTGCTCCGTGGAACAGTTGCGGGCCTGTTTGTTGTGGCCCACTTTCTCCCCTTTGCCACCCCACTGCCTCTTCCATCCTTTTGTGGTGCCTCCCCCTCTGTACTGCTGTCCTCGCTCGGCTTTCCACCTTCCCAGGTTGGGTCAGAGACTTTATTGTCCACCACCTCCTCTTCCACTTCCTCACTCTGCTCATCCTCCTGACTTGTTGACCTAACCACAACTTCAGTGATTGACAACTGTGTCATCAACCTCTTGAAACAGTAATTGCCGTTGACTTATTGGCAACTGTGTCTCATCGTCATCCATCCCATTAAACAGTAATTGCCGTACCGCAACGTAATCTTCTTGTGACTAGGGATGCTCAAGAGTTTGGGAATCAGGGAACAAGATCTGTCCCTCTTCAAGAGTGCTTGGCAAGAGGGCCAAATCAAGGAACGGAGCAAAAAATAGCTCATTGGAATATCCGAGTGTGGGATTACTTGTTTGCCCAGACTCTCCATGGTGGTAGGAAGGAGGTTCCGGCTGAGCATTGTGTTGATTGGACTCTTGGCTACCGAGACTGGACTTGGTCGAAGACAGGCTGGTGCTTAAGCAACTGGAGGCATTATCTGCTGCAATCTAACCGACCACCTGGTCGCACTGGTCTGAATTCAAGAGTGGTAACCTGCACCATCCTGCAAACTGGGACATGAAGGTAGGTATTGTGGATGATTGTTTTTCTTGTGCTCTGGCAGCAGGCAGTTTCTACTGGGCATGAGCGGGATCTCGGAACGTCGGGGACAGCAGAAGCCGCCCAGCGAAGTGAATATTGATGAGCTAGGCGGCGCTTCAAAACGGCGGTTGGGGCGCGGCTGGCTGGGCGCAAGTGAAGCTGAAACGCCGCCCCTTGGGCAGAAAGAAGAACGATTCTGTCAAGTTATAAAACATGAGTTTACTGTATTTATAAGGTGGACAGGGGGTATACTTATATGATTTTAATACACATTAGAAAACCTGTGCAGTCATATATATATATAGCTAAATATGCATATTGGGCCTGTCAGTGTCCCTTTAAAGCATACATCCAAATCAACAAAGGAATGGATTCACCAGAAGAAGATTAAAGTTTTGGAATGGCCCAGCCAGAGCCCAGACCTGATTTCGATTGAAAATCTGTCGGGTGATCTGAAGAGGGCTGTACACAGGAGATGCCCTCACAATCTGACAGATTTGGAGTGTTTTTTGCAAAGAAGAGTGGTCAAATCTTGCCAAGTCAAAATTTGCCATGCTGATAGACTCATATCCAAAAAGACTGAGTGCTGTAATAACATCAAAAGGTGCTTCAACAAAGTATTAGTTTAAGGGTGTGCACACTTATGCAACCATATTATTTTATTTTTATATTTTTTCTTCCCTCTACCTAAAAGATTTCAGTTTGTTTTTCAATTGAGTTGTACAGTTTTTAGGTCACATTAAAGGTGGAAAAAGTTTATTTTACATCACAGAAACCTGACATTTTAACATGGCTACGGCATTAAAGTACAGGCAGTACTAATCTGCACGTTTATTGGCTGAGTAGACTCGAGGACTGTGCCGAATACCGTCATGTGCTGAGCATTGAGATCGCTAGTAATTTCCTTTTAGTAATTCCTCTAAGCCCATTTTAATACTGCCCACTCTTCCTGTTGTGACCACTTCCAGAGTTCTTACAGTAAAGAAGCTTTGATGCCTCTGTAGACTGAACATTTCTCGGAGGAAGTGCCCCTTTGTCTTTTAGAGGATTTTACACAAAACAGATTTTCTTTTTCTTTTTAAAATCTTTTTATTGATTTTAAAAACAAGTAAAGTAAGTATTACAAACATGGAATACAAGACCATATTTTGTACAGAGCACAAATATTGACACATTAAGGCAGAGCTAATACAGCAGAATATGTGAAATCTGACTAACAAGCGGCATGAGTACGACGCAGTCGGAGAAGCACCCTTAAAAGGGGTGATGTTAAAGGATGAGGGTGAAATCCATACTATTGGATGTGCCTGCGTTAAGGACCGCAGTTCACCTTTGACGCATATCTGCGAAACAGCTCAAACACTATATGAGAACAGATGGACGCGAGCTTAGACTCAGAAGGGTAAAAGTGCTGTTAAATAGTTGGACAGATTATTTTGCTAGTGATTGTATTCCAGAATTAAACTGTAGAAACAGTAACAACAAAAGTAAAGGCACAGGGGGAAATAACAAGGGGTGGGGAGGAAGGGGGTATGTGAAGGGGCTGCGGGAGAAAGGTGAGTAGGAAGGAGGGGGGGGGGGATGTGAACCAGACTGTGCAAAGACTTTGGGCCGGCGAGTCAGAGGGATGCAGACCAAATATTAGCATGTAGGGTATGCTAGTATGGCGAAAAGGTTTTCCTCCAAAATCAGCGGTATTGCAGGCGTTTTGAGATAAAGGTGGCTCACTGCACACCGAAAGGGAGGAAGGGTAAGGTGGTCTAGTGCTCAGGGAGATGAGGGGATTAATTCTCCAAGCTGGTGGGGAGAAATGATGTTTTTCTTAGCCGTCCATGGAAGCCATATTTTAATATATTTATGACGGGATCGGAGTTCCCAGTGTGAGAGTTCCTCCATTCTGGCTATGGCTTCTATTTTACCTCTCCATTGATGGGGAAACCACTGATTTCCAGTTAGATGCTATCAATAATCTAGCTGCTGTACCTTAGTACCTTAAAGAGATATGTTTTTGAAACTGAAATAAGGCTAGGTATTAAAGACAACAGAGCTATTTCCGGGCAGCAAGGAAGCGCTTCCCCTTTCATATCAAGGATTTCCCTCACCAGCTTAAAGACCAGATCCCAAAAGGATTTTATTTTAGGGCACATCCACCATATATGTAGGAAAGAACCCTTTTTGGACAAACATCTCCAGCATTTGTTAGATGTGTCTAAATACATCTGGCTTAACCTAACTGTGAGAACTTTGTATGCATTCTCTTGTATGATTATACATCTTGAGATGCTTTTCGGAGCACTTAAAATAATCTATCTCTCTATCAGAGAATTTCTTGCCTAAATCATTTTCACATTCCCTAATGAAGTATAAGGAGGGAGGAACATCTAAAGGTAATAGATTCCTCATCACCAGGGAAGTAATCTTTGATGGGTATTGAGTTTGTGAGGCTAATTTTTCAAACCAATTTAATGAAGGGCAGTCTTGGTACTTTTTAACCCCTTAGGGACACGGCCTTATTTAACCTTAAGGACCAGGCCATTTTTTGCAAATCTGACCAGTGTCACTTTAAGTGCTGATAACTTTAAAACACTTTGACTTATCCAGGCCATTCTGAGATAGTTTTTTCGTCACATATTGTACTTCATGACACTGGTAAAATGAAGTCAATAAAATTATTATTTTTTTGCATAATAAAATACCTAATTTACCAAAAATTTCAAAGTTTCAGTTTCTCTACTTATGTAATACATAGTAATACCCCCCAAAATTGTGATGACTTAACATTCCCCATATGTCTACTTCATGTTTGAATTATTTGGGGAATGATATTTTATTTTTTGGGGATGTTACAAGGCTTAGAAGTTTAGAAGAAAATCTTGAAATTTTTCAGAAATTTACAAAAACCCAATTTTTAGGGACCACTAGAGCTCTGAAGTCACTTTGCGAGGCTTACATAATAGAAACCGCCCAAAAATGACCCCATTCTATAAACTAAACCCCTCAAGGTATTCAAAACTGATTTTACAAACTTCGTTAACCCTTTAGGTGTTGCACAAGAGTTATTGGCAAATGGGGATGAAATTTGAGAATTTAATTTTTTTGCCTAATTTTCCATTTTAACCCATTTTTTCCACTAACAAAGCAAGGGTTAACAGCCAAAAAAGACTGTTTCTTTATTGCCCTGACTCTGCCGTTTACATAAACACCCCATATGTGGCCATAAACTACTGTACGGCCACACAGCGGGGCGTAGAGTGAAAGGTGCGCCGTATGGTTTTTGGAAGCCAGATTTTGCTGGACTGTTTTTTTGACACCATGTCCCATTTGAAGCCCCGTGATGCACCCCTAGAGTAGAAACTCCATAAAAGTGACCCCATCTAAGAAACTACACCCCTCAAGGTATTCAAAACTGATTTTAGAAACTTTGTTAACCCTTTAAGTGTTGCACAAGATTAAATGGAAAATAGAGATACAATTTCAAAATTTCACTTTTTTGGTAGATTTTCCATTTTAATATTTTTTTTCCAGTTACAAAGCAATGGTTAACAGCCAAACAAAACTCATTATTTATGGCCCTGATTCTGTAGTTTACAGAAACACCCCATATGTGGTCGTAAACTGCTGTACGGGCACACGGCAGGGCGCAGAAGGAAAGGAATGCCATACGGTTTTTGGAAGGCAGATTTTGCTGGACTGTTTTTTTGACACCATGTCCCATTTGAAGCCCCCCTGATGCACCCCTAGACAATGGCGGATCCAGGGGGGGCAACGGGGCAATTGCCCCCCCCCCCCCCCGAGAATCCCTCCCCTCCGCCGCCACGATGGGTCTCACACACACTGTCAAATTCAAACTTCATTCAGACTTCAGACTAACTACTAGTGTAGCGCAGCGCAGGTTGCGCATGCGCAGCAGGCAGGTCTGACTGGCCGGAGCAGCAGTTGCGGGGCGCGCCTCTGCTCTGCATTGTCAAGAAGGGCAGGCTACGTCTACGTCACTCACTTCGTCAGGCCGGCAAGCGGCAGCGCCTGCTCCTCCGGCTCCTCCAGCTTCATTAATAAAGTGGGAGGAGCTTGAGCTGGCGAGTGACACAGTGAGTGACGTGACGTGCGTGCCTGCTACGGCAGCTACGCTCTGTGTCAACGGCCAGCCGCCAGTTTATAACTTTAGTAGTGACTGTGAGGACTGAGGAGTGGAGTCAGTCACTTGAGTGAGAGACTGTGAGTCGGGGACGGAGTCCAGACTGTGAGACAGTACTACTAGTCTTGAGTAAATTAGAAGACAGTGACAGACAGACTAGTACCGGCAGTATTAGTAAGTAGTGAAGTGATGAGTCATGAGTATTATATTATGTGTGTAAAAAATGTCATAATTCAAAAGGGTCAGTCAGTCAGCCGCAGCGTCAGTGAAATCAAAAGCCTTAGGCCGAATGCACACGGCCGTTTTTCACGGCCGTGAGCGGTCCGTGGAACCGCGGCCTGGATTCCTGCAGGAGCGCACGGCTCACGGCCGTGAAAAATGGCAGTGGGCATTCGGCCTTAGGGTACTTTCACACTAGCGTTAGTGTGATCCGGCAGATAGTTCCGTCGTCGGCGCTGCCTGCCGGATCCGCCGATCAGTGTGACAACTGACAGCATTTCTAGACGGATCCGGGTGCGGATCCGTCTACAAATGCATTGCAAGAACGGATCCGTCTCTCCGCTTGTCATGTGGATGGACGGATCCGTCTTGCAGTCTTTTTCACAGTTTTCCCGGTCTGCGCATGTACTAATGCTAGTCAATGGGAATTAATGCCGCATCTGGCATTCGGGCGACTGATCAGGCATTTTCGCCTGACATAATACTGCAGCATGCTGTGGTATTATGTCCGGCCAAAACGCCTGACAGTGACTAAGGGTACTTTCACACTTGCGTTTTTCTTTTCTGGCATAGAGTTCCGTCATAGGGGCTCTATACCGGAAAAGAACTGATCAGTTTTATCCCCATGCATTCTGAATGGAGAGTAATCCATTTAGGATGCATCAGGATGTCTTCAGTTCAGTCGTTGTGACTGATCAGGCAAAAGAGAAAGCATGCTACGGTTTTATCTCCGGCGAAAAAAACTGAAGACTTACCTGAATGCCGGATCCGGCATTTTTTCCCATAGGAATGTATTAGCGCCGGATCCGGCATTAGGAATGCCGGATCCGTCTCACAAATGCTTTCAGCCAGCGGCGGATCACACAGCTGCAAGTGTGAAAGTAGCCTAAACGGAAGGCATACTGATGCAAACTGAATGGATTACTCTCCATTCAGAATGCATTGGGATATGCCTGATCAGTTATTTTCCGGCATAAAGCCCTTTTGATGGAACTCTATGCCGGAAAAGAATAACGCTAGTGTGAATGTACCCTTAGCCCTTCAGACAGAGGACACTCAGGACAGTGGGTGTGTGTGACAAATAGCGCTGACCATGCCCCCTGCCCTGACAGGAGGAGATCGCACAGGACAGGTTGATAATGTAACCTCCCTAGTTAGTTAGTAATAGGGGCCATTCACACATCCGTGTGTGTTTTACGTATCCGTGGATCCGCAATACATGGACACCGGCGATGTGCGTTCCGCATTTTGCGGACCGCACATCGCCGGCACTTAATAGAAAATGCCTATTCTTGTCTGCAATTGCGGACAAGAATAGGACATGTTCTATTTTTTTTCGGGATCGGAATTGCGGACCAGAAAGTGCGGATCCGCAATAGAAATGAATGGGTCCGCAATTCCATTCCACAAAATGAGGAACGAAATTGCGGACGTGTGAATGGACCCTTAAAGGGGTACTGCACTTTGTTTAAACTGATGATCTATCCTCTGGATAGATCATCAGCATCTGACTGGCGGGGGTCCGACACCCGGGACCCCCGCCGATCAGCTGTTTGAGAAGGCAGCAGCGCTCCAGTGTTTACCGCTGGCCCAGTGACATCACGACTAGTATCAACTGGCCTGGGCATGGCGCCATGGCTATGCTCCGTTCACTTGAATGTTTAGGAAAAGAGACCTGTTATGAGGCTGTAGTATTATATCTATAATGAATACATCTGTGGCAAGCTTTACAGTTCTATTGTAGATGAAAGGTGGCCACTGATTTCTATTTTAATTTTTAGGATAATGGGATGCTAGCGCTACGAATTGTAACTTACACAGACCCACACCAGCATTGTGCAGTGTACTCAGGAGGTAGGTGATGCTTTTTCTGTGTCACTGCTATAAGTCAGTGAGTAAGTTACCCCCAGGGCTGGCTTAATTGGAATGTTCTGCTTTTCAGGCTCCTCAGACACTGTGACCTACTTGGAGTAAAAGGAAAAGACATCCTGTATGTCGGGGACCACATCCTTAGAGAAATTTTGAAATCCCAAAAAAGGCAGGGCTGGAGAACGTTTCTAGTTGTGCCTGAACTGGCCAAAGAGCTCAACGTCTGGACTTAGAAGAGTGGTGAGTACCTTCCTGCCTAGAGAGGCTTTCACAGATTGTGGTTTTACTTTTCTCTAGAGCAGGCATGCCCAACCTGTCGCCCTCCTGCTGCTGCAAAACTACAACTCCCAGCATTCTCAGGCTGCCTACAGCTATCAGCCTACAACAGGGCATGGTGGGAGTTGCAGTTTTACAACAGCTGGAGGGCCACAGGTTGGACATCCTTGCTTTAGTGTATTAAACCTAAAGGGGTTTTTACTCCATAGAGTTAGAGCCACTGACTGGCCATAGTCTAAAGCTTCAATTTGCATGTGGTCACGCCATCCATTAGGCCATAGTGACACTATATGGCCTAATGGCCGGCTGTCACCACCAGACATCTGAGAAGCTCTGACAGATGTTCTTCAGAACCTCCTACTTGAGGTTCCTTTTGTTTTGCTTTCATTTTCTCATCTCGTTAGCCTCTCAGCTGTCATATAGTTGCACTGATTGCATCCCTTTAAATCCCTTCCCATACTGCATCACTTTGCGGTTTATACAACTTCTTGGAGTGTGCTGATGCTAGAAGCTGTTACTACTGCATCCACAAGATAAGTCTGTTTTCTTTATTTCTGTTTGCCTGTGGGCTTGATCCTAGGTGACCCTGACTCCCTCCGTATTAAGTGTAGGGAGCCGGTGGTTGTGTCCCCTCACTATTATAGGGTGTTCAGGTGTCATACAGTCGAGGAACGAGGATATGCAATTTTCTACCATTGAGATTTTTGCATCGGCTGAGCAGTAAGGGAGAGAGCTAGGGCTCTTACAGGGCTTACCCTCCTGTTCCTTAGTTTTGGATCAAGTCAGTCGGATCTTCATTTGTGTCTTCTAGTTTTCTGTACACCTTCCGTGACACGGGCTTGACCATATGCAAATTGACTGTCACACTATAAGAGTTCACTAAAATGGCCCTAGCCCAGCCACTTTAGCACAATTCAAGTTGCCTTGCCAGCCTGAGCTTGCTATCAGTGAGCGACAGACTCAGGGGAGGGGGGGTTACCTTAAATTATCAAACCCGGTGTACCTAGACTGACCAATCTATTAAACACAGATGTTAAATGAGCTTTATTTGATATCTGAAGTAGAGTGCAAGCTTTTTTGGCAAAATTAATTACATTAGAAGGCTAGCTTTTTTGTGCTTTAAACAAGTTACTGTAATTCTATTGCATTTATTTATCATGATATAACATAATGAATGTGGGCATGATGTCCTAGCAAGCCAATTACAATTATTTTACAAGGTGTGCTCTTTTGTGATTTAATTGTAGAAAGCGCAAAATGAGCCAGAAAAGGGTGAATAGCAGGACTATAGATTCCTTCTTCAGTACTAGCGCAAAAGAGGCAACAGGAGCACAGCCTGTACTAGAAAGCACTTCAACTATAGAAACTGACACTAGTCTCCCTTCGTGTTCTGGTACACAGTTACACGTAGAGCCAATACCTTGTCAAACGGATTCTGTGTTGCCACTGTCTGTTGATACCCCACCTCAAACAGGCAGTATCCTAATGAATGACATTGGCACACATCTTGGGAAAACAATTGATGACTTCACCAAATGCTTGTTACTGGAAAATCCATGGCAACCTCCTCCTGGATATGAGCTTCCTTTCTCTGTTCAGAACACGACTTCCAAAAATGGAGAAACTCGTACAATCAAACGATACTTGTCAAAACAACATATTGACAGTTTTCTTTGGCTAGTATATTCAGCTGTTAAGAAGGGTTTGTTCTGCAAGTACTGTGCGTTGTTTGCATAACATCGTAAAGGTGGTCATAACAAAGGCATGGCACTTGGAAAATTGGTAACTGAGCCCCTTACGAATTTTAAAAAGCTTAAGGGTAAGGAAGGAGATTTGGAAGTCCATGCAAGACTAGTTTATCACCAAGAGAGTGTAACCGAAGGAAAAGCATTTTTAAAAACCTACCATTCCCCTGACAATGAAATTGTCAATCAAATAAATTCACATCGTCTTCAGAAGGTGAAGGAGAACCAAGAGAGAATTTGTCCTATCATTGAGTCCATTATATTCTTGGGTAGACAAAATATACCTCTACGTGGCCACCGAGATGATGGTGCATTAATGGATGACTCCACTCCGGATGTGAATGAAGGGAACTTTCGGGAATTGCTGAGATACCGTGTTGCATCTGGAGACAAAATGTTAGAGAAGCACCTCCTTACTGCATCTTCACGTGCTACGTACATTTCAAAATCCACACAAAATGATTTAATCAAGTGTTGTGGTGATGAAATCTGCAATATAATTGTTGGTAAAATTAAAGAGGCTTGCTATTTTAGTGTAATATTTGATGAAACTACAGATATTTCACATATAGAACAGCTTTGACTTAACTTTAGATATGTCTACAATGGATCTATTCGTGAAGATTTTATAAAATTCGTAGATGCCTGTGAATTTGCAGTGTTATGTCTTCAGAGGTGGCTGGCGCTGTTTCAGAAATTATTAAAGCAGCACCCAACAGTTGCAGATGTCCTTGCTACAACCATTCTCTGAACAATTCAAGTCCTCACAAGTTTCAGCAGTTCGCAATGCAGTAGCAGTGGTCAAATCAACCATTTCATTTTTCAACCAGTCAGCAAAGTGAAATTTTGTTTTAAAGCAGGAGTTAGGCTCTCAACTGACCAGTCTTTGTGAAACTAGATGGGTAGAGCACCATGATTCTCTTATAAGATTTCGAGATGGACTAGTTAAAGTGGTGAGTGCACTATCAGCAATATCTCAATGGAAATGCTCAAGCTCTAGTTCATCAGCCTCTACTCTCATCCATTCTTTGTGCAGTGCAGAATTAATCTTTTCCTTGATATCACTTATCAATGTTCTGAAAGTAACACTACCTCTGAGTCGTTTTCTTCAATCTCCAACACTTGATTTGACAAGCGCATCTGAATGTCTGAATGTCACAATGACAACCCTGGAGAATATGCGATATAACGCTGATCAGACTTTTTCCACTTTGCATATGGAGGCTACAGAATTGGCCTCAGAACTTGGAGTGGAACTAAAATTGCCACGTCTTGTAGAAAGACAAGTGCACAGATCAAATTACAATGCAGGATCAACTGAAGAATTCTACAGGAAATCTTTGTATATTCCTTTGCTGGATAACATTATTAACGATTTAAAAGCTTGTTTGCCAGAAAACTCAATGCAGTGTTTCCAGATTCAAATATTGATGCCACCTGTACTTGTAAAAAACAAAATTGAAACCATGGATCCTATTGCTGTCCACTCTTTATGAAACCGTTTCCACCCTCTTCTAGCTGATGGTAGCCTTAGGATAGTGGAGACATAGTGGAGGTCTCACCAGTGTTCTGTACAGCGGCATAAGCACTTCAGTAGAAAGAGTGAAGTGCTTATGCCGCTGTACAGAACACTGGTGAGACCTCACTTGGAGTATTGTGCGCAGTACTGGAGGCCATATCTCCAGAAGGATATAGATACTCTAGAGAGAGTTCAGAGAAGAGCTACTAAACTAGTACATGGATTGCAGGATAAAACTTACCAGGAAAGGTTAAAAGACCTTAATATGTATAGCTTGGAAGAAAGACGAGACAGAGGGGATATGATAGAAACTTTTAAATACATAAAGGGAATCAACTCGGTAAAGGAGGAGAGCATATTTAAAAGAAGAAAAACTACCACAAGAGGACACAGTTTTAAATTAGAGGGGCAAAGGTTTAAAAGTAATATAAGGAAGTATTACTTTACTGAGAGAGTAGTGGATGCATGGAATAGCCTTCCTGCAGAAGTGGTAGCTACAAATACAGTGAAGGAGTTTAAGCATGCATGGGATAGGCATAAGGCCATCCTTCATATAAGATAGGGCCGGGGCTATTCATAGGATTCAGATATATTGGGCAGACTAGATGGGCCAAATGGTTCTTATCTGCCGACACATTCTATGTTTCTATGTTTCTATTCTATTACTTCAGGGAGAAATTTGTCTCTGGCTCACAAAGTGGATAAGGGAGATATCCCAAAACAATTAAATTCCACAAACAGTCCTTGAAGTTTTAGATGTGTGTGACAAGGACCTCTTTCCAACCATCAGAAGTTTACTTCTGATCTTAGCAACTCTACCTGTAAGCGTGGCCTCTGCAGAGAGATCATTCTCAACCCTCCGTCGTGTAAAAACATGGCTTTGGTCACGAATGTCAGAGGAAAGATTAAATGGATTGAGTTTGCTTTACATTCATAGAGATGTTCCTGTGAATACTGACCGAATAATTGAGCTATTTGCAAAGCAAGGAAAACGCGGAATTGAGCTAATTCTGTAAATTATTCATGTTATTTAATGTACAAATGTGATGTGTCTGTTGCTTTTAGTGTTTGGAAAGTGACACTGTTATCAGTATATTTCTACCTTTTTACACGTAATTGGGCATTGTGTGTTACTGTTTTGTCTGGGAATATTCTGTTCTATAATCAGTATACAAACTCCTGATGAAAAGGTCTCCAAAACTGTTAAATAAAGTTACATGTGGTTAAATATCACCTATTTGTTTGTAATTTTTAAAATCCGTAATTTGGAAAGATAAATGTGACTTTTTAAATCAGGTTAGAGCTGTACGATAGGTTAAATAAAATAGTCTGTTCTGTAAGCAACACATTATTTTCTGTCCGCCCCCACAAAACAATCTAGAAGTGCCCCTCCCGAGACCAGGCTCTGGATCCGCCATTGCCCCTAGAGTAGAAACTCCCAAAAAGTGACCCCATTTTAGAAAGTACGGAATAGGGTGGCAGTATTGTTGGTACTAGTTTAGGGTACATATGATTTTTGGTTGCTCTATATTACACTTTTTGTGCGGCAAGGTAACAAGAAATTTTTTGGCACGTTTTTTTTTTGTTATTTACAACATTTATCTGACAGGTTAGATCATGTGGTAATTTTATAGAGCAGGTTGTCACAGACGCGGCGATACCTAATATGTATACAATTTTTTTTATTTATGTAAGTTTTATACAATAACTTTATTTTTAAAACCCAAAAAATGTTTTGTGTCTCCATAGTCTAAGAGCCATAGTTTTTTCAGTTTTTGGGCGATTATCTTGAGTAGGGTCTAATTTTTTGCGGGATGAGATGACGGTTTGATTGGCACTATTTTGGGGTGCATATGAATTTTTGATCGCTTGCTATTACACTTTTTGTGACGTAAGTTGGCATAAAATGGCTTTTTTTACACCATTTTTATTTTATTTTTTACGGTGGTCACCTGAGGGATTAGGTCATGTGATATTTTTATAGAGCCGGTCGATACGGACGCGGCGATACCTAATATGTATACTTTATTTTTATTTATGTAAGTTTTACACAATGATTTTATTTTTGAAACCAAAAAAATCATGTTTTAGTGTTTCCATAGTCTAAGAGCCATAGTTTTTTCAGTTTTTGGGCGATTATCTTGAGTAGGGTCTCATTTTTTGCGGGATGAGTTGACGGTTTTATTGGTACTATTTTGGCGTACATGCAACTTTTTTGATCACTTTTATTACCTTTTTTGGGAAGTAAGGTGGGCAAAATTTCAATTTTCTCATAGTTTTAAATTTTTTATTTTTATGGCGTTCACTGTGCGGGGAAAGTAACATGACCGTTTTATAGATCAGGTTGTTACAGACTCGGCGATACCTAATATGTGTAGCGTATTTTATTTTTTTAATTTTTATTCAGTGATAAATGTTTTTTTTTTATCTTAACTTTTTTCACTTTTTTTTACATTTTTTTGACCCAGACCCACTTGGTTCTTGAAGATCCAGTGTGTCTGATGTCTGTATAATACAGTACAGAACCCTAAAGGGTTCTGTACTGTATTTTACTTACACTGAACAGATCTATGCTTTTAGCATAGATCTGTTCACCACCATGGACAGCAGGACGCCTGAGCAGGCGTCCTGTTGCCATGGGAACCTTCCCCGTCTGCCACGCATAGCAGCCCCCCGATGGAGAGGGAGGGAGCTCCCTGACCGATGACAGTTAACTTTTTCCATACAGCGGTCGGTACGGACCGCGGTATGGAAAGGGTTAAACGGCTGACATCTGCACAGATGTCAGCCGTTTATACCAGGGTGTCAGCAATACCCACTAGATGCCAACGATTATTCAAGGGGAGGCGGGCGGGGGATCGCGATTCCGCCTGCTGCACCGCCCGCCTTCCGTAACGCCCCCACCGCCTGCGACAACCCCCTGCACCACCCGCCACCATCAAATTGTGCAGGGGGGGTGAAAATCTCTAATTTAGGCACTCTAAAGTTTCTGATACCCGCGGTCAGGGACCGCGGGGATCAGAAACTGCAAAAAGCGCAGCAAACCGCAGGTCTGAATTGACCTGCGGTTTGCTGCAATCGCCGACACAGAGGGGTAACATGACCCCCCCTGGCGTTGTGAAAGGATGCCGGCTGAATGATTTCAGCCGGCATCCTGTTCAAATTAACCCCTGGGGTGCCGGAATGCCTATTTAAAGTTAGGACGTACCGGTACGTCCTGTGTCCTTAAGGACTCGGGAAACAGGGCGTACCGGTACGCCCTGTGTCCTTAAGGGGTTAAGAATATGGCCGAATATAGTTTTTAAACATGAAAATTGCATCTGGTTGAGGTTAGGTAGATTAAATTTACTCATTAGGGAGGGGAGATCAAGGAAGGTGCCTTCCTCGTCTAGTAGCTCCTGTATTGGCTGGTTAGAGTTTCTTAATTGAGGTGGGAAGATATTAGAGCTGTCTTTACAAATGCTGATGCAGTCCCCTATGTTTATAATTGATGATGGGTATTTAAGACAGGTATCTTTTACATCTTTGTTTTTCCAAAGTGCCAGCATTACCAACGCCAATGGACCTCCTGTGTTGGCGCGAGGTGGCTTCTCAAGATCTGATAGTAATAAGGGTCTGATAGGATAGCCCACCAGATTATTTTCCAAAGGGATCCATAGTTTGTGGTGAGGTCTCCTAATCAGATCAATGATTCTATTAAGGTGCACAGCTCTGTGGTATCTTTTAATAGACGGTAATCCAATTCCACCTTTTGTGAAAGGAAGGAGCAGAATCTTATTGGAAATTCTGGGTTTTATGTTTCCCCAGATATAGGAGGAGCACAGTTTCCTGAAAGATTCATAGAAGCTGTTTGGCAGTTTTACTGGGAGGGCTTGTAGTAAGTAAGTGAATTTAGGAACTATTAGATAATTAAATATATTACGCCTGCCTATCCATGAGATAAAGGAGGGTGACCAAGAGTTTAATATTGCTGGGATGGATTTTAAAAGGGGAGGGAAGTTAGCTTTGTATAATCTATTTAAGTCTGGTGTGATGTTTATTCCTAGGAATTTTATATGTGAGTTAGTCTATTCAAATTGGGAGTTTTCTTTAAGTGACTGCAAGAGTTTGGGGGGGGGGGGGGAGGGGGTTATGTTCATCGCTTCAGATTTGGCTAGATTTATTTTAAAGTTTGAGATGAAGCCGAAGGTATTAAAAATCTCGATTAGAGCAGAGAAAGCTTGTGTTGGGTTTGAGATCATTAAAGTAGATCGTCGGTGTATGCGGCTTGCTTGATCTCCAATTGACCGCATAACAAGCCCTTTATCTCTTTAGACTGCATTTACTAATGCATTGAAGAAGAGGTTCAATCGTGAGAATGAAAAGAATCTGTGACAGGGGGCAACTCTGTCTGGTTCCATTGTTTATTAAAACTGACTGAGAGAGTGTATCATTGAGTTTAATATTGGCGCTAGGAGATGTGTACATAGAGAAAATCGCCTCTATAAAAGGGGTGGGGAAACCTAACTTGATCAAGGTACTTTTAACAAAGGCCCATGCCACTCTGTCAAATGCTTTTTCAGCATCCGTCCCCAGTACCACAAAAGGAGTCCCAGTCTTTTTTGCAAGAGCTATAGCGTTGATAACTTTGTACGTGTTATCTTTACCTTCACGTCCAGGAACAAATCCTGTCTGATCCGGGTGTATGAGATCATTTAATAGAGGTTTTATTCTGTTAGCCAGAATTTTGGCATATATTTTAATATCTAAGTTCAACAAAGATATAGGTCTGTAACTGGAGCATAAGGTGGGGTCCTTTTGTGGTTTGGGGATCAGAGTGATATGTGCACCAACAGACTGAGATGGGAAAGCCTTGCCAGCAAATGCTTCATTGAAGGAATTAAGTAAGTGAGGCAGTAAAGTCTCCTTAAAAGAGAGGTAATACAGCATTGGGAGACCATCAGGTCCAGGGGACTTCCCTTTAGCCATCTTATTTAAGGTATCCGATAGTTCGGAGGGTTTGATCGGGGAGCATAAGTTAATAGCTTGTTCAGGATTCAGACTAGGGAGCTGAATTTTACTAAGAAACTCTTGTGATGGCCATTTTTTCCTCTATAAGGGTGTCAGTGTTAGACTTTTCTATGTTGTACAAATCTGAGTAGAATTTAAGGAAGGCCTTTGCTATTTCCTGGTCTTTATTAACTAATGTATTCCCATCTATCTGAATTGCTGAAATTCTAGATTTCCTTTTACGTTGTTTTATTACTGCCAACATAAATTTAGTAGGTTTGTTTCCATGGGCGTAAAATTTATGATTGGTGGCTAGGTATATCTTGGCTGAGTGTTTATTTTATTTTTTTATAATTAACAATTTTATTGTTTTGTCATAAAGGGCAGATTGTACATATCAATGTATCACAAAACGCCTAACATAAGCGTATAGACAGTAATCATAGAAGCATTTTTAAATATTATTCTTGAATGATGACAATCATAAAGTGTAAATCAAAACACTGATGGGGTAAAACAGTGTAACTATTGGCTGAGTGTTTATTAAGGAGTTCCCTAAGTTCTTCCCTAGTAGAGGAAAGTTCTAGCAATAGTTATTTGTTGAGGGAGCTTTTGTGCATGGATTCCAGCTTGGAAATTTTCTTATATAAGTCATCTGTTTTAGCTTGCCTCTGTTTGTTTTTGTGAGAGGCGATTGAGATGATTTCACTTCTAATAACTGTTTTATGCGCCTCCCATAACAGCAGAGGAGACATTGATCCCACCTTGTTCAATAAGAAATATTCTTTAAGCTTAGCTTCGATTTTGTCTTTGACTTATGAATTATCTAAAAGAGTCTCGTTGAGTCTCCAAATGAATGTCTTGGGAGAAGCATCAGGTAATTTAAAGGTAAGGAATGCAGGTGCGTGGTCGGAGTGTATTATATTTCCAATACGTGTCTCTATACAGCAATGGATCAAGGCTACAGGGATTAAAATATAGTCGATTCTATGATATGTATTGTGCGGGTGAGAGTAAAAGGAAAAGTCTCTCGCATTTGGGTTGTTGGCTCTCCAAGCGTCAATGAGGCTACTTTTAGTAACTAACCTCTTAATGGTGTTGAGCGTTTTTTTTATCGGGACTGAGGACTTGCCTGAAGAGGTGTCTAATTGAGGGTTAAGTGCAGCGTTAAGGTCTCCTGCTATAATGGCCGTTCCCTCCCTGAATTCCTCAAACTGCTGCCATGTGTTTTTGAACCAGGTTGTTTTAAATCTTTCATGCTGAAGTCAATGTGTTTGTGAAGGCCAATACTTACACCTAGTTTATTGGAATGCTTAGAAGAGCTATGGAACCAAAGGTTATAATGCGATCTAGACAAATTGGGGATCTTTTTATTTTTAAAGTGTGTTTCCTGTAGGAATATCACATTGTTTTTTTCTTTGTGCAAGAAATGAAGAATCTGACTTATTTTTGCGGGGGATTTAAGGCCCCTAACGTTATATGTGGCTAGATGTATTTCCGTCATGGTAAGTGTGAGCATAATGAGATCTTGTACATACATAACCCCTAGCACAATAATTTGTTGTTGAAACTGCTGGACACGGAAAATGCAGAGGACTCGTTGGTTCGCAAATATTGAGGACATGGAGGGGTGGGAGGGGGCTGAAAGGTAAGAGAAATAACATAAACAACAAGAAATGAGCGAACAACAACGTCCCTCTGGTACATTTAAGACCAGGGATACCATTGTCCCTTTATCGGACCGAATTAGGTCAGAACCTCCGTTGAGGTCAGAGGAAGCAGAGGTATTATACTCATAAAACTGTCTATGACTTGCATATACATAAATCTAAAGACTGTAATAATATGAGTTAAACAGAAGAAGTGTTGAAGCAGTGAGTAGTATAGTTGGCAAAATATAACAGTTGTTACTCACACAGATACTTGCTAGTGTATAAACCGAAAAGGTTATTACAGCACCTTTTAAAACAGCTAGGGCTTATGCCGCTGGTCACCCGGGTCCCTGGATCCAAACTCACAAGGGCCGACACTGACACTAAGAGAGCAAATTGGAAGACTAAAGGGACCCGCATGACCAGCGAACACCCAGTCACACCCAGCACACTGAATATGTTAACATATCTAATTAAAACAGTGCAGTAGAAATGACACTCAGTGTGTAAGTGCTTATTCCTCTTCAGCTATGATGCGTTTTGGGGTGAGTTTCCCTTGTTTCTTCTTGGATCTTTGTGGCTTACTTCCCCCAACGGTTTCCCAGGAGGTAGGAGGTATGATCTCATGTGGGATTAAAATGTCATTGGTGGCCGACCAGTCCGGAATGTCCACGTCTTGTATTTCTAGAGCTGTGAGAATATCCGGAAGATCTTTTGGAGATCTCAAGACATATTTTTTCTCCCTGTAGGTAATCAACATTCCGAATGGGAACAACCACCTAAAAGCAATGCGTTTTTGTCTGAGGTGGTCTGTGAGAGGTTTTAGTGCACGTCTTTTTATTAAGGGTGGCTGGGGCCAGATCTTGAAACAGGAGGATTTGTGAGCCTTCATATTCGATACTTCCCTTTTCTCTGGCTCTTTTCATTATTAGGTCTTTCTGTGCGAAATTTAAGAGCTTACAAATGATATCCCTTGGGGGATCACCTTGTTTCGGTTTAGGGCGGAGAGCTCGATGTGCTCTTTCTATTATAATAGGGTCAGTGTAATCTTCGCCTAGTAATGCTAGGCATATTTATTTTGTTGCAGAAGGAATTGCTTCCATGGCGACGGACTCTGGGACACCTCTTATACGAATGTTGTTACTCCTGCCTCTATTATCCTGATCCTCCAGGTAGTCATATAAATGGTCAATATGTTGTTGGTAGACAGAAAGAGCAGCAGAGTTCTTACTTGTGTTTTCAGCTACAGCTGACTGATTTGACTCCAGTGCTTCAACCCTGTGGCCTATTTGCCTCACTTCTCTTTTTATTTCTGAAAGCTCTTCTAACACCGGGTTTAAAGCCCTGGATAAAGCTTGCGATATGAAGGACCTTGAAATTGGGAGGTCAGGGGTAGCGTCCATTTGTTCTTCTTCCTCACTGTCTCTGTCTAGCTGAGATAGATGTTGTTTTTGTGAGTTATTTTTGTGAGTGGACTGCGAGGCCCCTTGGGTGTTTGGATTTTTTTTCATCATGAACCTATCAAGGTCGGATTGTGCAAGAGAAGGACCTTTTAGCTGTTTGTGAGAGTCTTGATCGGTCCCCCTGTATCTACCAATTTTCACCATAAGTGCTAATGATCTGGCCCTAAGAGCAATTTACTCACTACTTCATAGAACTGCTAAATAAATTGACACATCACTCGATATGCATTTACGTCTGACACTTATTTTCCCTCCTCAATGACCTCATGAGGAAGATCTAGGCAGCAGCGGCCATGATGCTCTGATCATTCAAATATGGTACTGTCTCTTTAAGAAGAATGAGGCAGACTTGGGACGCCAAGAATTCACCTGTTTGACCCTCAATCTTCAGGGGAGCCTGATAGGGGGTAAGTGCTCACCAGTCCAGTATCTAGAGCAAAGAACTGTAGGGTGAGTAAGCTGCTATGTGTAGAGGAGGAACGTGACAGTATGCGATCCACCAAACTAATTGAGTCGGCCGCTCTGTGACCCTCTGGGCTTTTAATTACAGTCTTGCCCAGGTACGAGGTTATGTTAGAATAGTCCTGAGAGGGAGCCTCAGCAGTTTTTATGGCAGTTCAGGAGAATCGCTGAGCGCTATGGCTGGGTCCAAGATGGCACCCGTAGGAGCGGTAACCAGCAGAGTGGAGCTAGTTCTCAGAGATCTACCCGACTCAGGTAGGCACAAATATGCAGCTGTACCTTACCCGTTCTGTTGGCGTTTACTACCTCCTGTACGAAGCCTGGGATGGCTGTATGTATTTCTACACTCCGTACCGGTCCGCGGCACCTTCCGGTCATGGAGCTCTCCCCTTCTAGGCCTCACCTTCAGCTCTGGGTCCACGCTGACTTTGGAACCCGAGGAGACCACAATCGCAGGGTAGGAGTCCCCGAGCGGAGTCTTTCCGGCTAAGACCGAAGGAAGGCTCCGCTACCGACCACACTCCTCTTCAACTCCAGGTCGGGGATCACTGTTGCACTAGGCCTCGCCTAGCCTAGAACTTAGCCCCAGAAAGGTCTCAAATTGGGGCCGAGGTTAAACTGCTTCATTGAAGCTTAAAATTTGGACCGCAAATCTTATAAAAGGAGCGGATTAAGTTAGATTGGGTCTACACCAGCAGAGCTCCTGAGATAGGCGTCTATCCCGGTCTGTAGTTGGCCACGCCCCCTACACGGAACAGATTTTAATCATACTTTTTGTATGGGCTATTTATAGTTAATTGTGTCTCCCTCTTAGACATCTTTTCTCAAGATTAAAAAAAACGTAATTATTTTAATCTTTCCTCATAACTAAGGCCCTCCATGTCCGTTTTCAGTTTAGTCGCTCTCCTTTGTATCTTTTCCAGCTCCAGGGCATCCATTCTATGGATTGGTTCACAGAACTGAACTGCATATTCCAGATGAGGCCACACTAAAGCTTTGTAAAGTGGTAATATTACGTGTATGTCAAACACTTCTGCCTTTATGGTTACAGCCATTTGGTGACCCAAGCATTCCTCTCTTTTGCCTGGCTCATCCACTTGAGAGGGGAGTGGTCGGTCACCAGACCAAACTTTCTCCCCAACAGATAATTGCGGAGAGACTTGAGTGCCCACTTGAATGCCAGGCACTCTTCTCTCCGCTATACTGCACCTGGTCTCGTTTTGGGTGAGTTTGCGGCTCAGGAAAACAACGGAATGTTCCTCCTCATTGATTTCCTGAGAGAGTACATCTCCGAGGCCTACTTCTGAAGGCATTGGTCTATACCACAAACTCTCTCTTGAAGTTGGGTGTCACCAAAACCCGCACAGGACCGACTTCAAAGTGGAAAAAACCTCTTCTGCCTGGTCATTCCAGCGAACCATCATGGACTTCCATCCCTTCAAGAGCCCTGTAAACTGAGCCGCTAAAGTGGCAAAATGGGGAACAAACCTCATACAATAGCCCACCATTCCCAGGAATGAATTTACTTGCCTCGTGGTGACAGGTTAGGGCCAAATTCAAATTGCCTCTATTTTATTCACTTGGGGTTTGATATCTCCACGTCCAATGATGTACCCCAGGTACTTAGTCTCCTCTAACTCTATTGCGCATTTCTTTGGATTAGCGGTCAGTCTAGCCTTCCTAAGGGAGTCCACTACAGCCTGCATTTTGGGTAGATGACTTTCCCAGTTGGTACTATGGATGACAATATCGTCCAGGTAAGCCGAAGCCTACCAACAATGTGGACGCAGCACAATGTCCATGAGCCATTGAAAAGTGGCAGGGGCACCATGCAGACGAAAGGGTAACACCTTATATTGGTACAGCCCCTCTGGTGTGATGAAGGCAGTTTTCTCTTTGGCAGCCTCCATCAAGGGTACTTGCCAGTACCCTTTGGTGAGGTCCTAAACAGAAAAATACCAGGCTTGGCCTAACCTCTCAATAAGCTCATCCAGCCGAGACATGGGATATGCATCAAACTTAGAGATCTCGTTTAGTTTTCGGAAATCGTTACAAAACCGGAGTGTCCCGTCTGGCTTGGGTATTAGCATTATAGGACTAGCCCACTAACTTTTAGACTCCTAAATGACATCTAGCCTTAGCATCATCTGCACTTCCTCTGAGATGGCTTGTTGCCGAGCCTTGGGTACCTGGCATGGTTTTAGCTGGACTTTCGCCTGAGGCTCAGTGACAATGTCATGCCAAATTGTTGAAGTGCATCCAGCGAGATCTGAAAACGCTTCCGTGTTCCGGCTAATAAACTCCCAGGCCTCCTGAGCCTGCTTAGAGGACAGACTGTCAGCATTTCTTACTGTGGAAGCTGTTTCCCTTGCTTCAGACAGAGGGGCCGAAACCCCTTCCCCTAGAAAATCTGGCCGCAGGCTGTCTTCAGTACAGGTTTTCCATATTTCCATGGTTTGAGTAGATTCACATGGTACACCTGCTCCGGCTTTTGCCTTCCTGGCTGGTGTACCTTTTTCAAGTACCTCATAGGGCCCCGGCCACCTGGCCAGGAACTTACTGTCCACGGTCGGCACTAGAACCAAAACCCAATGACCCGGCTTAAATATCTGTACCCAAGCCTGACGATTATAGATCTGACTCTGGGGTCGATGAACGGCCTCCATATGCTCCCTGACAAGAGGTAAAATGGTCTCTATCCGCAGTTGCATCTTAGCAACATACTCAAGGACACTTTTATGCGGAGTGGGTTGCTGTTCCCACGCCTCTTTGGCTACGTCCAACAAACCATGAGGATGTCTGCCATATAGCAATTTGAAGGGCGAGAATCCAGTAGAGGCCTGGGGTACCTCTCTCATAGCGAACATGAGATTGCGCAGAAGATGGTCCCAGTCCCATCTTTAGACAACACCCATTTTAAGCTCCTCTGTCAGAGAGAGAGGTAATTACCACCAGCTGACACTGCTGGCTGTGTTTTTTTTTTTTATATAGGCCAGTCAAGAGACAGCCTGGAACATGAGAAGTAGTCACCCACCCAGCACTATGACTACTCCCAGTTAATGCCGTCCCGGATCAGCTATTACAGCTATACTAAATAGCAAGGTGTCAAAGAGCAACTGCTGCTGACACATGAAAACTGTCTCTTACTTCACCGAGGCCAGGAACCTCGGTGACACATAACTTCTGTAAACGACGGTCCCTTGCCCCTTACTACAGTACTCACTAGAGATGAGCGAATCTTTAAAAAATTTGATACGCCGGTTCGCCGAGTTGTTTTGAAAACATTTGGTTTGATCTGAATATATTAGCGGCAAATTTCGTTAAAAAACTGCTATTTCCTGGCTGCCTTTATAGTGGTGTAGAACACTGCCTTGCAGTAACACGCATAGGGAGTCTGCTTTGTTAGTGAAATAATACTGTGAGTCTGTATGACATGCAGATGACAGGCACTCTTAGAATCTCTGCACACTTCACTTATTTGGGCAGTCACGGGGCCAAAACTGACCAAATAACTAAAGCATGAACTCAGCCTTACAGGTCGATGTTAGCACAAGGAGGTGCACACTCCTTTTGCACCGTTGTCAGCTGGTTCCACATAGATGTCTACAGAACCTGTTCTATTAAACTCTTATACAAGTAGAGCCCCCCAACAGAGTGGAAAGGGTGTTAGCAGTAAGTTTGTGTTGACATCGCTGATTATTAAGCCCTTCCTCTGATCCGTCAGATCAATAACCCACATAAAAAGGAACCTGTTTGTGGAGCATCTGCCTTCACCATAATCCATCAGTATTGCTAATGCCCAAAAAAAACAGTAGTGGATCCAAAACAGAGCTGACACGTGAACGGAATATTTGTCTTATGTGTTTTGTACCCACTCCTGCTTTTAGCTACCAAATCACAAGCCAATTATGATGGGACCATACAAGCCTTACAGCTGCTACACAGACAGGATCTGTTGTGTATACAGAAGACTCAGCGGCTCAACCTCTCACCGTATGAAAAAAGGTGCTCACCTACAAGTCACACCCTAAGGACCAAAGTGAAAACGTAAGTAACAAAAGCAAAGAGGGGGCAAACTCAAAAGGGCTCACTTGAAAGAAAAATGATGCACAATTTATTTACCTAAAAACATATATCCCCTAAAAATACATAAAATGCAGGCTCTATACGGATATATGACCTCTATATAGATAGGAATGAGTCCCGTATATCAATGCACCAGTCCCAGGGTGATTTCTATAGCATATATGCCAGCTGTTTACCGTTGAAATGAGGCCTGTGCTAATAAATAGAAAAGATGGTACATATATACCGGCTGAATAGCACTGGGAACGTGACACGTGTGTCAGTATACCACAGCTAGTTATATATCAATGGACATACAACACATGTAGAGGTATGATGGTGAAAGCTGTGTAGCGCTTAATGCCAATGACTTCTGGTCGTTCCCAGTTAAAGTCCAATTAATATATGTGGCAATATTCACAGTTGGTAGCACAGCATCACTTCCAAAAGTCACCTGGTACGTTCACAATGCCATAATGGGTGCTCCCCAGAAGCTGGGTCTTACCTGTCTTCACTGCCTCTTTGCAGCACTGATTCCAGGTGGCTGCACATCAGCGGTGTCCCACGTTGTGTGCTAAATAATCAAACATGTATAAAATTGTATATAAAATTGTATATAAAACATGCAATGCTATATTCAACAATATGCCTCAGCTAAAATAGGATCTGGAGAAATATGCAAGTTCACACAGTAACCTGTTAAAAAAACCGCATATCTGCAATAAGAAAATAATATCTTAATATCTGCAATAAGAAAAGAAGATAAAGGAGAACCAGCTTTGTCCGGATTCCGAGCAAGCGGTCGCTTATTTGTGAAGTCATCTCAGCTTTACCCTGTCTCCTAAGCAACCAGTTCACGTGGGACGCCACGCTGAGGTCTAGCACACCACGTGGGACGCTGCTGGTGTGCGGCCACCTGGAATCACGCTGCAAAGAGGCAGCGAAGACGGGTAAGACCCAGCTTCTGGGAAGAACCCATTATGGCATTGTTAACGTACCAGGTGACTTTTGGAAGTGATGCTGTGCTAGCAACTGTGAATATTGCCACATATATTAATTAGACTTTAACTGGGAACGACCAGAAGTCATTGGCATTAAGCGCTACACAGCTTTCACCATCATACCTGTACATGTGTTGTATGTCCATTGATATATATCTGGCTGCGGTATACTGACACACATGCCACATTCCCAGTACTATACAGCCGGTATATATGTACCATCTTTTCTATTTATTAGCACGGGCCTCATTTCAACGTAAACAGCTGGCATATATGCTATAGGAATCACCCTGGGACTGGTGCATTGATATACGGGACTCATTTCTATCTATATAGAGGTCATATATCCGTATAGAGCCTGCATTTTAATGTATTTTTAGGGGATATATGTTTTTAGGTCAGAATCCATTATGTGTCTCATTTTTCATTCCTTCCGACATATCAGAAGAAGGTTCAAATTAATAATGTTAGCCAGGCTGAAAGGCAAAATAGAGGCCACAGAGTATTAAGGCGACATAGTGTGGAGGTGGCAGCAGCATCAGAAGACCACAGAGATGCAAGGTGGCATAGTGTAGAGGTGGCAGCAGCATGAGGAGACCACAGAGTTGCAAGGTGACATAGTGTGGAGCTGGCAGCAGTACCAGGAGGCCACAGAGTGGCAAGGCAACATAGTGTGGAGGTGGCAGCAGCATCAGAATACCACAGAGTGGCAAGGTGACATAGTGTGGAGGTGGCAGCAGCATGAGGAGACCACAGAGTGGCAAGGTGACATAGTGTGGAGGTGGCAGAAGCATGAGGAGGCCACAGGGTGTTAAGATAACTTGGTATTGAGGTGGCAGCAGCATGAGGAGACCAAAGAGAGGCAAGGTGACATAGTGTGGAGATGGCAGCAGCATAAGGAGGCCACAGAGTGGAAAGGTGACATAGTGTGGAGGTGGGTGGCAATGCTGAGAATGGTGGGTGAAAGAAGAAGCACTTGGTGTCAGATGTGTGCCATTAGGCGAGTGACAGCACCAGATTAGTTGCAGAGGCAGGTAGCAAGAAGAAACCAGGCTCCTTTGTTAAAGTGTTGGTGTGGCTTCATGGATGATCTAGTCTGATACATCAGGCTTTGGTGGGTGGAAATCCTGGCTGATCCACGACTGATTCATCTTGACAAAGGTCAGTCTCTCCACATTTTGAGTGGACAGGCGAGTTTTTCTTGGGTAAGACCTGCAAGAGGATGAACGATGGCGCAGATAGGCAACACTAACTAACTACATAGGATGTCTCTATAGTAGCTCAGTTTGTCCTCAACAACAGTCCTGGTGACTGAAAAATAATGTGGCCTCCTTAAAGGGCCTGAGAAAATGGCAGGTGTCACACATGAGCTGCCACTGGCCGACATTGAAGTTACACAGGGGAGTACTCCTTTCTGCTTGGATCATCAAGAAATCGTTTCTGGCTTTTCTCTGTTCGTATAGTCGGTCCACTATATGGAGGAAGTAATTCTAACAGGTCGAAACGTCGCATATCAGCCTATGTTGGGGGATGCCGTTCTGCAGCTCTAGCTCAAGGAGGGTGTGCTTTGCCGTTTATGTGTGGCTGAAGTGCATGCAAAGTTTCCTGGCCATTTTTAGGATGTATTGCAGATGGGTAGAAGAATTCAGGAACAGCTTGACAACCAGTTTAAACACATGACTCAGCCCTCCTTGACGCAGCGCCAACACCATGTTCTTCCCGTTGACGGTCACCATGGTTCCGATTTTCAGTTGTCACGAAGATAGCCAGGATTTGATTTCTTCATAAAGGACACAAAGAAGTTCCTCCCCTGTGTGACTTTGTTCGCCCCAGTCAAACGAGGTGCAGAACAGTGTGACACCACGGTGCCCTGCACATGTGGTATGCTGAAGGGGCACTGTGAATTGTCCCTACAGTGGAGACTGAGGACACGGTGGAGGATGAGGAGGCAGAGGTGGACATTGTCGCAGGACCAACGGCGTGAGAACGTGGAGGCAGAAGCAGTGTCACCTGGTCAAGTTGATGGTGTGGCTGTGCAGGAACCACATTCACCCAGTGGGCCGTAAAGAACATGTATTGTTGTCCATGTCCATAGTTACAGCTCCACACGTCGCAGACACCACTTTGGCTGACAGGCTGAAGGACTGGAACACCTTCTGTTCTACATGTGTGTACAGGGCTGGTACTGCCTTTTTGGCAAAGAAATGGCTGCTTGGTACTCTCCACCTCGGCTCGGTACAAGCCATCAGTTCTCTGAAAGGTACAGAGTCCACCACTTTGAAAGGGAGGGACTGCAGCACCAGCAACTTGGACAGGAGCACATTCAGCTTCTGCCCCGTTTGGATGAGTGCACGCATACTGCTGTGTCTTGGCAATCGCTTTGGTGATCGATTGCTGACAGAATGACTGACATGGAGAAGGAAGATAAGGATCAGGAGCATCAGGACCAGCAGATGATGGGAAGGGCAGACAGCTCCCTACGGCTGAGGTGGTAAAGCATTGACTTCCTGAAATCAGCTGCATGCCACTGGGTGATGCAGCGGTTGCTGAGGCAGACTGGACAACCAAAACAGAGCTACAGTTCTCCTAGGCCACTTTATGGTGACACTGTATTCAGTAAAGACTCCACAAGTTGGGGGGGCGCACTTGGGAAGCTCAGCCTCTGTTGGTGGTGGACCTTGTTCCAGCCCTGCCCAGGCAGGTAGGCTCCTGCGAAGCAGGTGGTCTACCCCGGGCATGTTTGCCTGCCGACCTCCCACTGCTGCCACCCTGCTGACTCCCGGCCACACTAGTGTCTTGCTGGCTCCGCTGCTGCCTCACAGGCAAGCTACCACCCTCTTCTCCTGATATAGATGAAGCCCCTTCGTCACCCAGTACCCAATTGAGATCAGCTACAAAATCTTCATCGAGTACTGTCTGTATGTCACTTATGTCCTTCTCAACCATCTTAGGAACCTGACCGCTTGCAACACCAGCTCCATCGCCACTCTCCTCATCACTACCTGTCTGCCTAGTGGAGGAAGCGGTTGATGTCTCCTCCACATCTTGGCTTGCCAGTTGCTGCTGACTGTCTGCTAGTAGCTTGTCCCCACTGTATAGTGGAGCTGAGCCCACAGCATACAATACTTCTCTGGCTGCGGGAACAAAAAAGGACAGAGGCAGGTTGAAGAAAGGCCTGCTCCCGGGCCATACCAACTAAGGGTTGTTTCTGACGAACCCACTGACTCTTGGCTGGGGGTGTTTGATGTCACTTGCGACAAAGTTGAAGATCGAGTCAACCATTCAAGAACGGCTGGGTTGCTGGTCAAGACACGACCGTTAGCTGACACTGGGAGATCAGGCCTCTTAATGTGTACTCTGCTGCGACCTGTGCCTGCGCCAGAAACATTTAGGCCTCTGCCACTCCCCTGTGCAGGGCCTGGAACTTCTCTGTCTCACATACTATTAGATCAAATAAATAAATAAAAAGGAAATTTAAACACCCTTTTTTTCACACTAATACACACAAAAAAGGACTTTGGAACATATTACTGCACCACTGAACTGCAAATATATTTTTCTTTTGCTACTAATGCTCGCAAAAAATGGCTTTAGAACATATAACTGCACCGCTGTATGGCAAATATAATTTTCTTTTTCCACTTATACAAGCCACAAAAGGCTTTAGAACATATAACTGCACTGCTGAACGGCAAATATATTTTTCTCTTTCCACTTATACACACCACAAAAGGCTTCATAACATATAACTGCACCGCTGAACGGCAAATATATATTATCTTTTCCCACGTATACATGCCAAAAAAGGCTATAGAATATATAACTGCACCGTTGAACGCAAACATAATTTTCTTTTGCCACTAATACATGTCACAAAAGTCTTTAGAACATATAACTGCACCGCTGAACAGAAAATATATTTTTATTTTCCACTTATACAAGACATAAAAGGCTTTAGAACATATAACTGCACTGCACAGGGGCAAATATGACATAGAAATATTTCCTTGTAATAAACCTTGTTAAATGGCTGTAACACCCCAATAACAAGAACGGTTTGCTGGAATTACAGAGCTATATAATGGCAATTTGGGTCCCCAGTCAGTGCAGCAAGGTGTAATATGATTGTTCCTATTACCCAGGCTATAACCTCCCCTACTGAACCTTGTTCAACATAAATGCTGTGGAATGATTTCTCCTATCCTTTCCCTACACCTTTAATAATCTTTTGCTGCACTTGCAAATAGTTTTTTTTTAGCACAATGATGTTTTTTCTAGAACTTTCTCTAGCGCCTGCTGACGTCTCTCCCTGCACTAAATACACTGGAAAATGGTAGAATCCAAGATGGCTGAGGCTATTCATAGGGCTGTGACATTCACAGGGCTGGCTGGCTGCTGATTGGCTGCATGCATAGCATTATGGGTGATCCTGCCTTCCCAGAGTTTTTTTGCTCCATGTCCTCACACGTGCAGCAGCCATTTTAGGAAGCGTGAGGAAATTTGGATTCGGTGCGAATTTAATTTTTCCTGAAATTTGGATCGAATTCCATTTCATCAGCTTTGATTCGCTCATCTCTAATTAGAGTGTGATGCCACAAGTCTACAATATTGACCTTTTTAATAATATTCAAATTTTCAGAGATACTGACTTTACAATACCTCATGTAATAGAAAGCTGTGTTCATGATTTAACAAGAGCTCTTCTGGAGGATGTATCATCTATCCCTGGCATCTGTTTAGTTATAGTGTGCATGCCATAAGTAACCTGTTTGCCAAATCTTGGCACTTGTGTGGTTTAACAAGTTGCTATAGTGTGAGGGAGCAGGGGAAGCGCCAGTGACCTGGCGCATGTGCCATTATTCTAGAAGCTTGATGGTTTGCCAGAATTCTGGTGCATGTTAAATAGTAGTGATGAGCAGCGGGGTCATATTCGAATTCGCAGAATATTCGCAAATTTGAATATTCGCGATTTTTATTTTTTTCTAATTTTCAGATTCAAATTTTTTATTGCGAATTTTTCAACTTACGACTATTAGACAAAGAAGATTATAGCACTATATTAGCTAAATTGCTATATATTCGTTTTTTTTCGAATATTCACTATATTGATATAACTTTGTTTTTTCAAATATTTGTAAGATTCTAAAACAAGAATATATAGCAATACAGCGAAAATTTGAAAAAAAAAGAATATAGAGCAATTTAGCTAATATAGTTAAATTTTTTTCTCATCTGAAGTTCAGATTGGAAAAAAATTACAACTATAAAAAAATAAATTATAGCACTATATTAGCTAAATTGCTCTATATTCGTTTTTTTCAAATATTCGCTATATTGCTATAACTTCGTTTTTTCAAATATTCGTAATATTCTAAAACAAGAATATATAGCAATATAGCGAATATTCGAAAAAAAACGAATATAGAGCAAAATTTGCAAACACTACTACTCCTAAAGTCAAGTATATTGCAGCCTTCTTATTGGCCCACAAGCTAGAAGCAGGGAGGGATCATGTGTACTGATAAAAAAAAAAAAAAAATCGAATAAAAAAAAGCAAAAAAAAAATTGAATATTTGAAATTCCGAATATATAACTATATTCGAAATAGTCACGAATTTTCGAGGTACCTATATTCGCGATAAAAATTCGAAATTTGAATATTCATGATCAACACTATTAAATGGTACAAAGGAAGAATATTTTGAATAATGAGGCACTAAAGCTTCTATTCTCAATATTGAACAGTACACTTCTCCCCACACTGGTAATATTTATAGAAATAAATATGCACACTCGGTTAAAGGGAGTCGATCAGGTAATTTTCAACAATACAACATTGCCCCACAGAAGATTGAAAATATATTCCAAACATATCTGTGTGTACTTTGTGTTTTTAGTCCATGTCTAAAAAAGCACTTTTGGGCCTCGTCCACATTTCTGTTTTTCACTGACGTGTGCTGTTCACATTTCCCATGGACAACACACGTACCCATTGATTTAAAATTGTCTGTGCACATATCAGTATTTTTTTTTTACAAACTGTTGGTCAGTAAAAGAAATCACGGATACATATACTACTTTGGTGCAGACCAAACAGGTCCATTGGAGTCTATGGGTCCATGAAAATCACGGCACAATACAGATGGCATCTGTGTTGCATGCGTATTCATGTTGCGTCCATTTTTCAGAGGTACACATATATGTTTGTAATTTCAGTTGAGCGATCCTGAACTGCAAAGTTCGGATTCGTACAAAACTTTGCGAGTTCGGGTACCCGGACCCGAACCCGAACCCAGACTTTTTCACTGAAGTTCGAGTTCGGTGTTCAGGTGATTTTATTATTTTCCATTATAACAATGACCTTCTATCTTCATTCAGCAGGACCTGCAGTGACATCACCACGTAGTCATTTTGCAGGTCATGAAGAAAAGAAGATACCGGCTGCGCGATCAAACGGAGGAGGTGTTTTTTCTTTTGAACCCCTCAATAGACATTTTAACATTAAGCATTCACCGGACAGAAAAGAACAAGTGATCATGTGGCTTTAGGTACATTAGGAGGTCACCATATAACAATTTTACTGTTGGCCAGTTAGATTACAGGCCCCAAAAATTATGCATTCATCGTACAGAAAAGATCAAGTGATTATGTGGCTGGAGCTATGTGAGACGGTCATTGTATAACAATTTTACTGGAGGCCAGTGGAGTACAAGGCCCAAACATTAGGAATTCACCGTACAGAAAAGAACAAGTGATTATGTGGCTAGAGGTATATTAGACGGTCTTTGGATAACATTTTTACAGTACAAATACATGTCAAATACATATGTTTAAAAGAACTAAAAATATTAAATTGGATTAAAAACATAGCTAATGAAATCCCCCCTCTTGAATAAAACCCAAATGATAATAGGTGAAATTCGATAACACGTGGTCGTCACAGGTGTTGAATTCCTCCGAGGCCTCAACAATTAGGCATTTACCGAACAGAAAAGATCAAGCAATTATGTGGCTGGAGGTATTTTAGACGGTCATTGGGTACCAATTTTACTGCAGGCAAGTGGAGTACAGGCCTGAAACATTAGGCATTCACCTGACAGAAAAGGCCTTTTATGCCGCTGTATTTACATAAGACAGGGACCACTCTTTGTTCTGGGTGGTGGCGGATATGTGTGGGTTGGCATGAGGAAATTCAATTAAATGTGGTTGTTACAGGTGTTGAATCCCTCCATGCCTCATTCATTTTTAGAAATGTGAGGTAGTCCACACTGTTGTAAGCTAGACGAGTGTGCTTATCGGTCATGATCCCCCTGCTGCGCTGAACTTCCTTTCAGGACACTCAAAGAGATGCAAGCCAAGAGTTCCATGTCAAATTGTGCCAGCTCTGGCCACAGGTCAAGCCTGCACACTGAGAAGGTCAGGGGTTCTTCACTTCTTAAAGCGTCCACATCGGCCATTAACCCGATGTAATTGAAAACCTGTCAGTCTATGCGTTCCCTGAGGATGGAACTGGAGGGCGGCTGTCGATGAGTTGGCTGCAAAAATTATCTATTATCCGAAGTGACCAACACATCTTAAAACCGGCCTCTACTTGCATGCACGGTAGGATTGGTACCCTCAACTGTTTCTCTGTGGGTGGAAACTCCTCTGCTAGCGCCTGCAACAGCAGAATGCAGCATCTCTCGCAGCAAGACCAGGAAACGTTGCGTTCTGACAGCTCCAGAAAGAAGGCATAAGGCATGATATCACTGATAGCGCCCTGGCTGTGACTGACCAGTTTGGTGATCTCATAAAAATGGCCGCAGAAGTCTGCATATGTCGCGCATGAGCAACCACTGGCGCGGTGAAAAGAAACCAAGCTCCCCAGAACCTGTTGTGCTGTAGAGTTCATACAGGTAGTCATTAACAGCACATTGCTGCTGGAGCAGCCTATCAAGCATATACAAGGTGGAGTTCCAGTGCATCGGGCAGTCACAAATCAGATGTCTGACATGCAAGTGGTGTCACCACTGAACGTCAGCCAGGCGAGCCATAAGATCTTCTAAAATGGCCAGAGATTTTACTGGCCTGCTGCAAGACGTCCTGGAACACTGGGCATTTTGCAACAAATCTCTGCATGACTAAGTTCTGGATGAAACATATAGAAACATAGAAACATAGAATGTGTCGGTAGATAAGAACCATTTGGCATATCTAGTCTGCCCAATATACTAAATACTATGGATAGCCCCTGGCCCTATCTTATATGAAGGATGGCCTTATGCCTATCCCATTCATGCTTAAACTCCTCCACTGTATTTGCAGCTACCACTTCTGCAGGAAGGCTATTCCATGCATCCACTACTCTCTCAGTAAAGTAATACTTACTGATATTACTTTTAACCCTTTGCCCCTCTAATTTAAAACTATGTCCTCTTGTAGCAGTTTTTCTTCTTTTAAATATTCTCTCCTCGTTTACCTTGTTGATTCCCTTTATGTATTTAAAAGTTTCTATCATATCCCCTCTGTCTTTTTTCCAAGCTATACATGTTAAGGTCCTTTAATCTTTCCTGGAAAGTTTTATCCTGCAATCCATGTACCAGTTTAGTAGCTCTTCTCTGAACTCTCTCCAAAGTATCAATATCCTTCTGGAGATATGGTCTCCAGTACTGAGCACAATACTCCAAATGAGGTCTCACTAGTGCTCTGTAGAGCGGCATGAGCACCTCCCTCTTTCTACTGTTAATTCCTCTCCCTATACACCCAAGCATTCTGCTAGCATTTCCTGCTGCTCTATGACATTGTCTGCCTACCTTTAAGTCTTCTGAAATAATGATCCCTAAATCCCTTTCCTCAGATACTGAGGTTAGGACTGTATCACAGATTTTATATTCTGCTCTTGGGTTTTTACGTCCCAGGTGCATTATCTTGCACTTATCAACATAAAATTTTAGTTGCCAGATTTTTGACCATTCCTCTAGTTTTCCTAAGTCCTTTTCCATTTGGTGTATCCCTCCAGGAACATAAACCCTGTTACAAATCTTTGTGTCATCAGCAAAAAGACACACCTTACCATTGAGGCCTTCTGTAATTTCGCTGATAAAGATATTAAACAACATGGGTCCCAGAACAGATCCCTGAGGTACCCCACTGGTAACTAGACCTTGGTCTGAATATACTCCATTGACTACAACCCTCTGTTGCCTGTCCCTCAGCCACTGCCTAATTCATTCAACAATATGGGAGTCCAAGCCCAAAGACTGCACTTTATTGATAAGCATTCTATGTGGGACAGTATCAAAAGCCTTACTAAAGTCTAGATAAGCGATGTCTACTGCACCTCCTCCATCTATTATTTTAGTCACCCAATCAAAAAAATCAATAAGATTAGTTTGACATGATCTCCCTGAAGTAAACCCATGCTGTTTTTCATCTTTCAATCCATGGGATTTTAGATGTTCCACAATCCTCTCCTTAAGTATGGTTTCCATTAATTTCCCAACTATTGATGTCAGGCTTACTGGCCTATAGTTGCCCGATTCCTCCATACTACCTTTCTTGTGAATGGGCACAGCATTTGCTAATTTCCAATCTTCTGGCACGACTCCTGTTGCCAGTGATTGGTTAAATAAATCTGTTAATGGTTGTGCTAGTTCACCGCTGAGCTCTTTTAATAGCTTTGGGTGTATCCCATCAGGCCCCTGTGACTTATTTGTATTAATTTTAGACAGTTGACTTAGAACCTCTTCCTCTGTAAAGACACGTGCATCAAAAGATTCATTAGTCCTCTTTCCTAACTGAGGTCCTTCTCCTTCATTTTCCTTTGTAAAAACTGAACAGAATTATTCATTGAGGCAGTCAGCTAGTTCTTTATCTTCTTCCATATGCCTTCCTTCTTTTGTTTTTAATTTGGTAATTCCTTGTTTTAGTTTCGTTTTTTTTCATTTATGTATCTGAAGAATGCCTTATGGCCTTTTCTCCCTAACTGAGCTAATTTCTCTTCTGCCTGTGCTTTAGAAGCTCTTATAACTTGTTTGGCCTCTCTGCCTAATCTTATAAATTTGCCTGTCATCCTCGTTTTTTTTTTTTTTTAATAATTCCTAAATGCTATCTTTTTGTTTTTAATGATTTTGGCCACTTCTGCTGAGTACCACAGTGGTCTCTTCCTTTTTTTTTTTGCTTTTACTGACAAGCCTAATGCAATTTTCAGTTTCCTTCAATAGTGCCACTTTTTAGTAGTCCCATTTCTCCTGGACTCCAATGAAACTGTTCCAGTCTGATAGGGACTCGCATACCACTAATCTAATTTTAGAAAAGTCAGTTTTTCTCAAATCTAAAACTTTTGTTTTTGTGTGGTGTGACTCAGTCACTGTACTTATAGTAAACCACACTAGATCCCAAGCTTTCCACTACAGTAATATCAGGTACCAAATTCCAATTTGTGAATACTAAATCTAAAATGGCCTCCTTCCAGGTTGGTTCCTCCACTACTTGCTGTAGAGATAATCCCAGTAGTGAATTTAGAATATCTGTACTCCTGGCAGAACTAGCTATTTTGGTTTTCCAGTTTATATCTGGAAGATTGAAGTCACCCATAATGATAACTTCCCCCTTCAATGTCATTTTAGCTATTTCCTCAACTAGTAGATCATCTAATTCTTTGACTTGGCTAGGTGGTCTATATATCACACCTACACGAGTTACCTTATGATTATCAAGCTGCAAGGTAACCCAAACTGACTCTAAATTGTTCTCGCTAACTTGTATCAAATTAGATTTTATGCTATCTTTTACATACAGGGCCACCCCTCCCCCTTCTTGCCTTCTCTGTCTTTCCTGTATAGAGAGAACCCTTGTATTGATATATCCCACTCATTACTCCCCTTGAACCACGTCTCAGTAACAGCCATTACATCTATATTCTTAGATGCCATTATAGCCTCAAGTTCATTGATCTTATTCCCTAGACTGCAAGAGTTTGTAGACAAGACTCTGAGCTTGTCATTTCTTAACCTTTGTGTTACTGGCCTCTTCTGGCATTGTTCAGGGGGGAAATCAGACAGCTGGATTATCACTCTTTTGCCCCCCTTTCCTAGTTTAAATGCTCCTTAGCAAATACTTGGAACTGTTCACCGAGGACATTCGTTTCCTTGAGAGAAAGATGCAAACCATCTTTCTTGTACATTTCTTTTCCATTCCAACAAGAGCTAGCATGAGACACAAAGCCAAACCCTTTGTTCAGACACCATTCACCAAGCCATACATTGAATTCATTAATGCTCATCCTGTCATGCTGAAGGTTATGCACAGGCAAAACTGCAGAGAATGAAACAGTTGATGCAACCTCCCGTATATCCTTTCCAAGTGTGTGAAAAGCTTCTTTCACCTTTGAAACCTCATTGCAAGCCAGATAGTTTGTCACAAGATGGAGAATAACATCCACTTCCCTTTCCTACTTTGCTTGCCTAACAATATTAAGGATCTGTTGTCTATCCCTGCTAGCGATAGCACCAGGGAGACATCTCACAACACCATTCTCCTCAAACTTCAAACCTCTTATGATGGAATCGCCCACCAACAGCTGCTTACTATCAATCCTCACCTTCTCCTTTTTGTCTTTGGCTGCAGTCGTACATACTTTAAGCATGGGAGATGATTGTTTCTCACCCACTGTGCTTGAGCTATCCTCCATGTTGCTCTTGCACTCTGAAAGTGCTGCAAATGAATTATGGAGAGCCACAGACTGTGGGACATGCCTTCTATCCACAACTCTCAGTCTACCAGAACCTACAGTAACCCATCTTCCATTTCTAGGGGGCCTCTGTGGTAGTGGCATTGCAATGTTCTCAGCCTGAGTTTGTTTAGTGGTTAATTTAAAAATCTCATATTTAAAAAAGGTAATTTCCTGCTGCATTATGGAGAGCTGTCTACAGATCAGACAGTATCCAAACCTCTGAAGAGTGGA